>NC_092870.1:6724352-6797438 GCF_032062135.1 Pyxicephalus adspersus | reverse complement strand
TATATATATATATATATATATATATATATATATATATATATATATACAGAACGTTCGTTCATCGCGCATGCTCGGAACATGAGCGATCACTGAACGACCGTACACACGATAGATGGTGAACGATCGTCGTCCAATCAGATCCGCCACGCTGGTCGTTTATTTCCAATGACTATCCTCATTCGTCTGCGTCGTTGGTCACTTTTTTTTAGAACAATTTTTGGTCAATCAGTCGTTCGTCGGTCGTTCGTCGTTCGTTTTCAATGATAATTATTGGACATGTGTACGCAGCTTAAGAATTATAGCCTACAATAAAAAATACATTTCCATGCAAAAAATTGTACCGCTTTGTGCATGGAAATTTGCACGGAATTAATTAAGGAATATTTTACGGTTATTAAAGATTACAAAAAGTCACATTAATGCATACCATCCAAGAAACTTACTTGATTAACCCCCCCACCACCACCACCACCACCCACCGACACACACACACACACACACACGTCAAGTTAAAAGAGTAAAAATTAAAATGCCTTTGTATTTCTATACATTTAAATGTATTTTGACATACACACATACACACACACACACACGTAAAATCACTAAATGTTCCTTGATACATGTATTATAACATCTTTGGCAAAAATATTTTGTTCAAATATTTGATTTGTCTAAAGCCAAACTAGAATGAAATTTGAACCAGGTTCAAAATGCTTGGTCACATTTTTTTGACATTCATACTAATGTGAGATTACCTAATATAAAGTGCCAATATATCCAGCTTGATATAAATTAGTTTGCAGTGTTGCAACCAAACAAAAAAGTATCAAAACAACAACTGCAACAAATCAAAGTATAAATGAAGCAAGTTTGTAAATTAGTATAATGTGACCTAAACAATGTAACATAAAAAGTAGCACTTACACAAAAAAAGAGCAACAAAGATTCTAATTGACCTGTAATGGACTGTAGATGCGCACGGAACAGGGAAGCAGGTGTGCGCTAATTGATTGCTATGACCTCACTATTGACAGAGCTTAATAGATCCTCCTGAATCGCGCGGCAGAAAATTAGTCGCCTAAATTGGCGAATTCTCGACCACATTGCTCACTTATCAATGCAGGAAGCATTCCTCATGTCTTCTAGACTGCTGTGAATCCTCTGTACATGGACTCTAACCACTTGGTTTGCCACCATTTTCCTCTTTCGTCTTTCCTTCTGCCCCATCTTTTGTACCTGCTTTGCCTTTAAGAAGGCAGTTAACGTATAGGTGCCCCTCCCGACTGTTATGTCACAGATATTATTTGTGACAGTTTATGTAAAATTTGATGGGTTAAATTTGAAGTGTACAAAGGGTTAGCACAAAGACTTGCAAGTAAAGTTAGATATAAAGTGCATGTAAAGTAGATAGAGTTAGATATAACAAAAATACTTAGCTGCGGAAGTGAGTTGCATTTAGCCAAGGACTCCCCCAATTTTAATGGCTTGGCAGATTTTTAAAAAACATGTTGCATGCAGTAAGTTCTAGTTGAGGCTACTCCATTAGGTGTGGTACGGTGTTTTAAACCACCCAGAAACTGACAAAATCCAATATTTAGTGAATCACCTACTTGTAGGACTTTTCAGGCCAAAAATTACAATTGGTTATAGAAAAGTCTTATCTTTTTATTGGCAAATCTGCCAGTGTGGCGCTGTAGAAATTCCCTTCTATGATGTCCCAGTGCACATTAGGAATTGGGTACTCTAGCACTTCACCAGCTTTGAATCCAACAGACATGGACGTGTTGCATATCACCAGACACCAGAATAAACAGGTGGTCCAGGTTGGTTTTGTACATTTACAGTGATTGCTCATGATACCTGATAACATCCTATTTACACGAGTTGATGATGACAACGTCGAGCTGAGGTACATGTTGGAAGTTGACCAGCACGCTCTCTATGTACTCCGAAGAAACATGGGTCAGGAAATAGAACCGTACAAGTTGGTGGTCAGTTCTGTAATGAGGCACTTGGCGGTAAATTATGGCATTGTGCATTTCACCCAGAGATCCCCCAACGTGTCGTTTGCAAATTACATCTCACCCTTCCCTTTCAGCTGCTTCTCAGTCCGAAACTCATCATTCTGCAGTATTGTCACAAGATCCTGGTTGACAGATCTTTGAATGGAGTCTCCCAGGACGGCCACATACTTGTTGTGGAGAAGTCTCCGGATGTCTGCTGAGCTCAATAACTTCATGGATTAATGTGGTCATCCAGGACCTCTCGGTTCCCGTTAAATATACCGGTGTTTCCCATCTCATCCCCCCAACATATACAGAGGGACTGCTGTCCCACTTCCCAGTTCCGGGGTAACATACACAGAAATTCAGTCTGATAAAGCGTGGTACCAATGGATGAAGCAGAAGACGTGGCCTTCTACATTCAATCACAAATTTCAGATTACACACTTCGGGGTGTCATTAAATGCACTACACCCAGCTCTAGATGCCAGTTACTAATGCCTTCCAAACTCCATCTCAGGGCCTTCTATTGAGTGAAAAAGCACTTTAAAGGAAACGGGGCCTAGCGGAATCAGTGGGGAAAGAAAATCCTGTTGAGCTTGAGTCTAGCCTGGCATCTAGAGCTGGGTCCTGGACATCTGCCAGCTGGGTCCTGGACATCTGCCAGTTACTAATGCCTTCCAAACTCCATCTCAGGGCCTTCTATTGAGTGAAAAAGCACATGAAAGGAAACGGGGCCTAGCGGAATCAGTGGGGAAAGAAAATCCTGTTGAGCTTGAGTCTAGCCTGGCATCTAGAGTAGGGTACTGGGCAGGCAGCAGCAGAAATAGCAGGAAGAGTAGGCGGTGGGCCCTGAGTAGTGTGGATGGGATTGTTAACTGGCATCTAGAGTAGGGTACTGGGCAGGCGGCAGCATCAGTGAAAGCAGGAGGAGGTGGCGGTGGGCCCTGAGAAGTGTTGATGGCATTGTTAACTGGCATCTAGAGCTGGGTATTGGAAAGAGGAGGCAGTGGGCCCTGGGACGGAGCAAGGACTGCATTAGTGGTTGAGGCCATCACCTCAATGGACAGTGTAGAAGCTGTTGCTATTGGAGACATTGCTGTGTAGGGGACTTCCTTTTCCTATCTGCTAGCTGTAACTTTCTAAAATGCGGCATGGACAGCCTTGTTAACTGGCATCTGCAGCTGGGTACTGGCCAGGCAGCAGTAAAAGCAGGAGGAAGAGGTGGTGGGCTCTGGAACAAAATGTGGACGGCATTAGTAACTGGCATCTAGAGTAGGGTACTGGGCAGGCGGCAGCATCAGTAACAGCTGAAGAAGGAGGCGGTGGGCCTTGAGACGAAGTTTGGACGGCATTAGTAACTGGCATTTGGAGTAGGGCACTGGGCAGGCGGCAGCATCAGTAAAAGCAGGAGGAGGAGGCGGTGGCCCCTGAGAAGTGTGGATGGCATTGTTAACTGGCATCTGGAGCTGGGTACTGGGAGGAGGAGGTGGTGGGTCCTGACACAGAGCAAGGACCGCATTAGTGGTTTAGGCCATCACCTATATGGACAGTGTAGAAGCTGTAGCTAGTGGAGACATTGCTGTGTAGGGGACTGCCTTTTCCTATCTGTTAGCTGTAACTTTCTAAAATGCGGCATGGACAGCCTTGTTAACTGGCATCTACAGCTGGGTACTGGGCAGGCGGCAGCAGTAACAGCAGGAGGAAGAGGGTGTGGACGACATTAGTAATTGGCATCTAGAGTTGGCTACTAGGCAGGCAGCAGCAGTAACAGCATGATTCGAAGGTGGTGGGCCCTGAGACGAAGTGTGGACGGCATTAGTATCTGGCATCTTCAGTCGGGTACTGGGCAGGTGGCAGCATCATTTACAGCAGCAGGAGGAGGAGGCGGTGGGCGCTGAGATGGAGCGTGGATGGCATTAGTGTCTGGCATCTAAAGTCAGGTACTGGGCAGGCAGCATCATTTACAGCAGGAGGAGGAGGCGGTGGGCTCTGACATGGAGTGTGGACGGCATTAGTATCTGGCATTTAGAGTTTTGAACTGGGCAGGAGGCAGCATCATTTACAGCAGGAGGAGGAGGAGGCAGTGGGCTCTGAGACGGAGTGTGGACGGCATTAGTATCTGGCATCTAAAGTTGAGTACTGGGCAGGCAGCAGCATCATTTACAGCAGGAGGAGGAGGCGGTGGGCTCTGAGACAGATTGTGGATGGCATTAGTATCTGGCATCTAAGGTCGGGTACTGGGCAGGCGGCAGCAAAATTTACAGCAGGAGGAGGAGGCGGTGGGCTCTGAGACGGAGTGTGGACGGCTTTAGTATCTGGCATCTAAAGTTGAGTACTGGGCAGGTAGCAGCATCATTTACAGCAGGAGGAGGAGGAGGTGGTGGGCTCTGAGACAAAGTGTGGGCTCCATTAGTATCTTGCATCTAGAGTTGGGTACTGGGAAGGCGGCAGCAGTAACAGGCAGTGGAAGGCGGTGGGCCCTGTGACGGAGCGTGGACCGCATTGGAGGTTGAGGCCATTACTTCTATGGACATTGTAGAAGCTTTACCTAATTGAGACATGAATGGAATCACGAAAATCACACTTTCCATACCTACTATCTAGTGAAACCACATAAAAGGGAACGGACTTGGTTGAATACGCGGGGAAATACATACATTTTTTATCATTTGTGGATATCTAGCAAGTGCTATCACAGTTAAAAATCTATTTGTTTCACACAAATACATACATTTTTATGGGTTTTATGATACATACCAAGTGATATCAGAATAAAATATCTGTATTTTTTGGAGAAAAATCTATAATTTTGTATGGCCTTTTGGATAGATACCAACTACCATGTGCTATCAGAAATAAATATCTGTATTGTTTGTAGAATAATGAATCCATTTTTATGGCTTTAGGGATATATAGCAAAGTGGGATCAGAACTAAAGATCTGTATTTTCTGTAGAGAAATATAGAATTTTTTATGGTCTTTTGGATCGATACCAAGTGCTATCAGAATTAAATATCTACTCATACTGGTTTGCTTGCTAGCACCCCTGCCAAAGCTGCCCTTTCCTCTTTGGCCAGACATTGTACAAATGTTTTTATTTATGTGGCTTGACACCCTGCAAAATACTTTCTAGCTAATATGATATATGTATAGGTGAATTTGATGGGGGGGGTTCACACAAAAAATGCAAGTGCGCTGTGTTGTATGTAGCACTTTGCTTCAGTGGTGACGCTTGTAATATGCAGCACAGTATACAAACTATATACTGCAGTATACACTGCGTCTGTGTCTGTCTCTCAGTACAAGTGTGATACTGTGCACGCAGTCAGCAAGGGGACCCTGCCTCTGGCTGCCTGTATGTAACACACTGACTGACTATCTATCTATCTATCTATCTATCTATCTATTTATCTATCTTTCTAGCAAACAGTGAAACACTCTACCTATCTGAGTACAGTAGATTTCAGGACTGCACAAATACAGTACAATCCAACAATCTATCTGACTTATAGTGTGAGTCTGACACAGTCTACCAAAGTAAAGCACTTTTTCACTTTGACAAAGAAAGCAAGCCAAGCAGCACAGAAAGGTTGTGATCTCTGCCAAATCTCTGTCAGGAGTGGTAAATGCAGGCACACCTTGGCCCAATGGCTGCCTGTGTGGCATGCAGTGACAGACAGCCAATCGGCTGTCTGCCACAACAAACATGGAGGGGGGCATCCCTGCTCTAATTGGAGGGCACTGTGCATCATGGGGGAGGTCCCTACTTGTTTGAATGCATTGTGGGAGGGTCGAATTCGGTTATTCGAATGCAGGAAAATTCGGGTCGGGTCCACCCGAATTCAAACGGTCGTATTCGGGTCGAACATTAGGACGACCCGAATTCTAACAACAACACTAGTGAACCGTAAATGCCTACAGTACATAGTCAGGTTGAAGTAAAGACATATGTCCATCCACCAAGTGGAAAAAAAAAACTTATGAACATCCAGAGGAAGGAAAAAAACCCTGGTACAATTTGCTCCAACTGGGGAGACAAAAGTTCCTTCCTGACCTTACTGTGAAGAATCTCTTCCTTATCCAGAGCTTAAACTTCGTTTCCTCCACACGCAAAGAGTTCCCTCTTGTCCTTTGTAATGACCTTAAAGTGAATAATCGGAAAGAGACTTCTCTATATGGACCATTTATATATTTATACAGGGTGATCAAATCCCCCATTAAATGCCTCTTCTTAAGAGAGAATAGATTCAGTTCGGCTAATCTTATTAAATTATTTTCTAGCAGAAACTCCTCTATGTGGTCCTCTTTATTAAACTCTAATATCACCTTTCCATCTATGGACATTAAACCTACCTGTCTGTAGTTACTTGGTAGTGACTTTGCTCCCTTTTTGAAGATAGGAACCACATTGACCTTACGCCAATCCATCAGTACCTTGTCAGTGACTAAAGAGTCTCTAAAAATTAGAAATGATGGCTTTGAAATAACAGAGCTCATCCCCTTGAGAACATGTGGATGTAATCCATCAGGTCCTGGTGCTTTATCAACCTTAGATTTATCCAACTGTTTCTCAATCATATCAATTTTTAACCATTGTGGCTGGTTTAAGGCAGTGACATTGCTATTAGCAATTTGTACTTGAGCTTTGCCATTTTTCTTTGTGTACACAGAGCTAAAAAAAAGTGTTTAGTAAATCCGCCTTGTCTTTATCCCCAGTTACCAACCCAGCAACATCCTTTAAGGGGCCTACATGCTCAGATCTGATCTTTTTGCTATTATTTTATATTTTGAAAGTTTGGGGGGTTTGACTTATTTTGTTTCGCAGTCTGTATTTCATATTAAATTATTTTTATCTCCTTTTTACATCTTTTGTTATATTCTTTATAGTTTTAAAACGATGAAGGGGATCCTTCATTTTTATGTTTTTGGAATGCCCTTTTCTTATTCTTTATGTTTTTTTTTAACATTTGTGAGCCACATAGGTTTTTTTTAGCCTCTTAAACATAATACCCATTGGAATGTATTTCTTTTCTATATTTCTAAGTGTTTTTGTGTAGAACAGACTTGAAACATTCCCATTTCTGTTCTGTGTTCTGTGAGGACAATATTGTCTCCCAGTCCAAGCCACAGAGAGCCGCCCTTAATAATGGAAAATTTGCTCTCTTAAAATGTTATGTTTTTATCTTTCCTGCTTTTGCTATTTACATCTTACATCAAATGAAATCATATTATGACCACTGTTACCCAGATTCTCTTTTATTTGCACATTTGTTATAAGCTCTCTGCATTGTTAGAAAAAAACTAGGTCCAGCAGAGTATAATTTCTAGTTGGGGCTTCTATAAACTGTACCATAAAATTATCTTGTAATAAATTCATAAATTTCTGCCCTTCTGCTCTACCTGTAGTGCCATAATGCCAGTGAATGTCAGGGTAGTTTAAATTTCCCATCACTAAAACTATGCCAGCCTTTGCAACTCTTTCTATCTGTGCTAGTAGTTAATTCTCTATTTCTTCCTTAGCACTGGGGGAGGGGAGTGATATATAGCAGACTCCAATAATAACCTGTGTATTATGCCATCCCATATTCAACTCCACCCAATATGAGCCTGATTTATTAAAGCTCTCTTAGGTTAGAGAGAGTACACTTTCGTCAGTGAAGCTGGATGATCCAGCAAACCTGGAATGGATTTCTTCAAAGTAATTTGCTATTTGCTAGCAAATGTTTTAAATTCTGGATCTATTCCAAGTTTGCTGGATCATCATAATCTAACTTTTTCAAGCTGATCCCTAAGCATCCAACCCTTCACCTACACAGTCTGACACAAGATTAAAGGCTCCAGTTTTTTCCCCTTGTGCAGGGCTGGTTTTCATTAATTCTCTGCACTAAATGCATACCGTGGCGTGGCATTTGTAACTGCAGAGGAGGACCTAATTACCTCATTAAGAGGAGATCTGTTTTCCCAAGGGTCCTGACCTGGAGCTCAGTGGAGGAGTCACTTAGGCGGCTAGGACCTGATTGTGCCTTTGAAGCCCAGTGTCTGTTGCACAAGCCTTGCACCAAGCCTTAAACATTGCAGACTCCTTTCCTGGTCTGATCTCTGGCATCCTCTGCACCTATACCAAAAGATCTATATTACAGCAATCAGGGAGGGAATTTTCTAGGTAACCTTTCAAATGTCTACAATTTACACTCCCTTAACATGCTATTGCATTTTTGGATGACGTTATACCTAAAAAAGAAAAAAAGTTCAGTGGCGAGCCATGGAGGGAAGGTTTCCTAGATTGTTTTCAGCAACAGTAGATTTAAAAGCCCTATACTCACAATTCTTTGGAGAGAAGAGAGAGAACTAGCTAAAGGCACCACATTTCATCCTCCTCCATAGGAAATGACAGCGTTCATCTCTGTGTTTTTGAGTCACTATCACTTGACAATATACTCGGCACAATTAGAATACATGACAACAAGTGTTTGCCATGCATGTATTTTATATTTATTCTTTTATATATATTTTGTTTATATTTACTCGTGTACTTTACGTTGCCAATTCATGACATATGTGTATTACTTCTATGTACAGTACATAACGTTCCTAGCAGATCCCCTGAGAAAGCCGAATAGCGAAATGCGTGGGGTTACGAGACGTTACCATTAGTCTAACTGTATTTGTACTCAGGGTTATCTATGTCTAGTAATAAGGTCCTGATTCCCAGTTTATTACTTTTGGGACTGACCTACTATATCTGTTCACTGGCATACTACCAAAGTCAGTGTCTTATATGAAGTGAAATATAATACATACAATATATGTTTATTTGCCAGAAAAACCCAACTCTCTTTTCTTCATTTAGTGGTCATCTCTGGTCGGTCGCCACCACAGCGTCTCTAAACTATATTGGGAAAATGCTGTCACTAGGTTTTTGAGACAATCACGATCGTTTCTTGCAGGCGACAATTATCTAGTGTATTTATGTAACAATGAGTTATAACTGAACATTGAGCTATAACGTTTAATAATATCCATAGTGTCTGGATTCAGCAGGCCTTTCTCAGTGAGAGTGAGAGGACTGCTAAATACATGATTCCATGATGTGCAGCCTTCCTTTGTTAAACTAAAGCTACACTGAATGATTTTAGTAGCTCAGCACTGTTAAAGTTTTTTTTAGTAATAGATTGCTGAACAGGTAGAATTTTAAAATGTAGCTGATGGCTCCCTACTTTGCTAACTACACAGGTAGCCTGCAATAATACTACATGTTTTAACGCAAATCTGGAGCAAGTATGCAGACAAAGAATTCAGACTTTGCTCCAACTTTCCTTCTCATATGTTGAACATATACATATGTTGAAGCCAGTGGGTCAGCATAACAGCCAGGCAACCGGAATCTCAAGAAGTATCGCAGCAATGTGACACCTCCTAGGAAATTCAATTCAGGACTGACTATTGCCCGCACATTTAATTGGATTAAATGGGCTGTAAAGATCCTTCTACAGGCCACATATTTCTCACCAGTAAAGGTCAACTTACTAGAGATAAGGTGCCTCAAATACAACCTCTATTATCAACAATGGGCTTGCTCCTTCAATAATCATTTCCTATAAAAGTGGGGTTTTAAGCTGCATACATACTGTATAGTACATTTTTTGCTGCTGGAAACACTATTTCTTTATTATTTCCAGTGACAGCAGAATAACCACTGTACCAACAGTGTTATTCAATTCTATGGAGAGGGGAGGCGGGAGGACGAGAGTGAGACTCCCCGCAGCGTTGTCCTCCATAGGATATGAGATTAGTCACTCACAGCCAAAGGAGAGTAAAATTATTGCAAATCAGGTACAGGCAGGCTACGGATGATATGACTGACCACAGAATGTTGCACTAGGGCAGTGCAGTCAGGGATGCATCAGTATAAGATGTCTGCAGACACCAGGTGTGGCCAGGTGTGGGATGGGAACAATTAGTTTACACGGCACCATAAGTGTAAGGAACTTACCCGTCCTGCGAGCTTGCAGCGTCCCTGGGGATCCCAGCCGCAGAGGG
This sequence comes from Pyxicephalus adspersus, assembly GCF_032062135.1. Lineage (NCBI taxonomy): Eukaryota > Metazoa > Chordata > Amphibia > Anura > Pyxicephalidae > Pyxicephalus > Pyxicephalus adspersus. Next base: position 6,787,392 of record NC_092870.1, on the reverse strand, counting down.
AGACGCCGCTGTAGCAGGCAGCATGGGCGAGGCTGCTGCTCTGCTCGCAGCGTGTCTCTCTCTGCAGGCGCATCCCTTGCATCTCTATGGACGTGGTTACAGAAACTCCTGTATCCAGCACTCCTTTGGATGTGCAAAGTAGTGCACGTCCTAGGGGTGCTGTGGGAAGAGGTGCGCGCGCTACCATGCGTGCCTCTTGTACCTCCCAAGGGCGTGGCACTCGGCTGCCTCGCTGCGGGGCGGGAGATAGTTAGTTTGAATTCCCTGCGGCCAATCCATTGTCCATCCATACAATTTATTATATCTTCACTTTCTCTTAGAATTGATGACCATGAAAATTGGGGTCGCCGCAATAATCTGCGGTTGAGTGGTTTACCAGAGGCCAGGACAAATGCGGATCTACGGTCCACTGTACAAACCATACTCAACATGACCCTTGACCGCCCCATAGGAGAGCACATTGAGCTTGACCGGGTACACAGAGTAGGGCCAAAATGAGTAGCCAACAGTGACTGAGCGAGGGATGTACTTTTTTGTAATTAAGGACCAGATTGTCCCTAAATCATGGCAAAAGGGGCCTTTTGGCCTTGATAGAGCACAAATTCATATTTACAGTCATTACAACCCACGAGACTTCATACAGATGGGGACACCCCTTTCATTTAATGTGAGCACCCGCAATGCCAGCTTTGCACGTCATACACCCGCACAGCTACTGGCTTTGTTTGAGATTCATGGTGCTGACCCCATCACGATCCCCAACTAATTGGAATTATCAGAGGAACCCCTTGGGAATCCATCCAGAATGTTCCCAACAGGTTTTACCAGACAAAGACCAAGACCAGTGACTACACCACAGGTGTAGCCCCCCTATTTTTACTCGGCTACCGTCTCAGTTATGGTTTTATTTCTAAGGAAGCCATTAGCTGTTCTCTGTTAAGAAGATTTAGAGACATTTCCGGTTCGCGTAGACTTGTTCTGCTTGGGATACCTCGTATACAGGACTCCAAACCACAGGAGACTTAGGCCCAAATTCATCAAGCAGAATCGGACGCTCGCTCGCCCATTCGTATTCGCGATCCGAAATCGTACGCCGTCGCGCAATTCAGCAACTGAATAAGCTTGCGGCCGGAGCCGCGCATCTCCGGCAGCTTTACACTGGCGAGCTTGCAATAAAAGTCACTGTTCCCCTAAAAAATCATTCTTTCTAATGGCTATAGCAACATAATTGCTATGATCTCACCAGTGACAGCTTAACAGATCCTCCTTAATCGCGCAGCTGAAATCTAATGAAACATTAAAGATTCTAATTGACCTGCACAGAACAGAGAGCAGGTATGCGCTATATAACTGCTATGATCTCACCATTGAGCTTAAAAGATCCTCCTTAATCGCGCAGCTGAAATCTAATCGCCTTAAGTGGCAGATTCGCGACCCCTATTGCTCAAGGCAGGAATCCGGCTGGCAGTGAGGAGGCAAGTGTACGAGCGCACTCGACTCCGGACCGCGGAAAACCGGCTCGCTGGAAGCGCGAAAGTACGCGCGACCAGCGAGAGCGGATTTTATTGATGAATTAGGCCCTTAATATTACTACTCCGGGCTGGAAGAGTGATGTGTATAGACTTTGTTGGTGCATAACTGTCATAAAATGGGGTGACTCTCCTTAAAAGCAGGTATTATAGTATGTCGGTGTATTAGTACCCTTCATGGTATGGGTATTCTATTTTTTCCCTTTATAGAGCAGGCTGAATCTGTTATTTATATGGTTTTAATGTCTACACATTATTCAGAAGGGCATCTTCAATTGCACTAATGTACAGATGTATTTATGGTTTGATATGGGCTGTTTTAGTTGTTATGAGCCAGGTTCTATATTACCAATAAGAAGGGGTACTGATTTGCTGCTACGTAATCCTATCCAGACCCCCTGGTGGCGGTGGCTGCGTCTGCTGCTCGGTTTCCATTGCGTAACACACCCCAATTGGGCCTATCTGCCTCTCATTGAGGTCATAGTATAGTTGCACTTTGTGCAGGTCCTAGCTTTGCCCTAGGTCCTACATAGACACCTAACTAGTGTTTTCCCATATTCCTTGGCCCTCTCACTCACCCCCGCACTTGTTCTAGTGCATTGTTCTCAATCCCCCCCTTTTTTTTTTCTCCACCCCCCTCTTTTTAGCACAAGTACACACCCTAGTAGTGAAAAGACTATTGTATCTAACATGACAATTAAAGTGTTATCCCTCAACGCTAAAGGACTTAACTCACTGACCAAGAGGTCCATTTTATTAAACAATCTTCCAAAACCCAAATGCCACATTTCGTTCATACAAGAAAAGCACTTCCGACATGATAAGATACCAAATTTACGTAACAGGCCGTTTCAACTAGCTTTCCATAGCTACTCCCCGGACTCTAAGTCCAGTGGCGTGAGTATCCTAGTAGCGAGATCTATTCCGTGGGAGCTGCAACTCTTCAAAACTGACCTGGAAGGCAGATTTATACTCCTGCGAGGAAAAATAGCTTCCCAAGAGTTTACTTTAGTAAACGTTTATCTACCTAATGCAAACCAGAGTGCATTTTTGGATAAAGAGTTGACCATGCTAGACGAATTTAAAACGGGCATAATTATAGTGAACGGCGACCCCTTAAAAGCCAAACTGCTAGACATCCATAAACAAATTAATGACCTGTACCATAGCAGAGCTAAATCCCAACTTCTCCACTACAGAAGATATTATTAGGAACACGCCGGCCACCGTGGGAAAGCATTAGCAAGTGCACTTAAGGAAAAACAGGCCACAATGTAAACCAATCACTTTAGAGGAGCTCAAGGTGACTATCACCCAGGCAGCTTCAGGTATGGCCCGGGGCCCGGATGAGTTTACCCTAGCATATTATAAAAAGTATTTAAACGTCCTCGGGCTCTACCTGATTGACACGTATATTGCCATATACCAGGGCCACCTGCCAACACCTGATACTCTCTCAGAGCATATCTCGGTTATATTGAAATCGGATAAAGACCCTGAAATCTTGTTCAAATTACCGCCCAATTTCACTGTTAAACTGTGATCTGAAGCTTTTTACAGCTATTTTGGCCCATAGACTTCCCCCTGTGTAAATGATATTATTGGACCAGACCAAAGTAGATTTCTCCCACATCGCGAAGCCAGGGATAACACAATAAGAGCCCTAAACATTATCAACTAGGCTCACTCCAGGGGTGTTCCTCCAATGCTTTTGTCCACGGACGTGGAGAAAGCATTCTACAGGGTTAGTTGGACCTTTTTCAGGCAACCTTACAATATCTGGGTCTCCCCGAGCATCTCCAGCAGTGAATCCAGGCATTGTACACAACGCCAGCTGAGAGAATTAGAATTAATGCTGAATTAATTAGAATTAAGCTGAACATAAATGCGCAGCTTATGCAGATGACCTGCTTTTTTCTTTGTCCTCTTCACACATGTCAATCCCAAATTTACTTACAGAGCTCGAGCGATATGCAGAGCTTTCCAACTTTAAAATAATCTTCAGAAGTCGGAAGCATTGAACATCTCTATCCCACAGAGGTCACACAGAATAATATCTATGAACTTTCACCTCTTCCATTAAATACCTGGGTACCCAGATCCCAGCTCGCCTAACGAGCATAGTGGAGCTGAACTTCTTCCGCTTCTCAATAAAATCCGTAAGGACCTCCATAAATTACAACAAACATTATAAATAAGGGACAACAAACGTTCACATGGTTTGGAAGGTGCAATATCCTTAAGACGAATGTAATGCCATTTTTTTTTTTACCTCCTACAAGCACTACCAGTAGGGGTCCCTTTACAGATACTTAATGTCTTTAAATCTGAGTTCACCAAGTTTATTTGGTTCCCTGACACATCAAGAATAAGCACGAAAATACTGCGCTTAGCTAAAATACAGGGTGGAATGGCATTCCCTGACCCTGTCTTATATCAGAGGGCGGTTCACTTGGCTAGAGTGATAGACTGGTGCACTAATAAACAATCTAAGCTCTGGGTGAGACTAGAAAATGAGATATCAGAAGTACCAATAGACACTCTGGCCAGGTCTCCCGCCGTAGTTAAACTAAATTGTGTAAACATTCGCTACTGGGTCCCTCTAGAATCACAGTGCATTTCCCAAACAGGTGTAAGGGGTACCTTATTATATACGTATCACAGTCTCATCTCGATGTTGACAGAGGTAACCCCGCCTTTTGTGACAAGGTGGGAGGAGGAACTGGGTTTTAAACTCACGGATTAGCAACAGGAGTTGATGCTACACTTTGGCCACAAAGCCTCAGTATGCAATAAGAATCAAGATATCAATTTGAAACTGGTTACCAGATAGTATAGAACTCCAGTTAAGCTAGCAAAGGTTTATCACCATGTAGATATAAATTGTTGGAAATGCAAGGCAGCTTTCAGTACTTTACTTCATATATTTTGAGACTGTCCGAGACTTGCCCCCTTCTGGGAAGCAGTTGCAAAACTTACTTACGACCTTACATCAATAGATATAAGGGGTAAGCCTGAATTGGCATTGTTGCATATTTCTAACATGACAAGGAAACGATACAAATCCTCACTACTATGGCATTCCCTCTACTAAATGCATTCCCTCATGTTGGAAAAGCGAAACACTGCCGTCAATTGGTCAGTGGCTGGGGAGAGTGACAGATATATACCGAATGGAGGATTTGATGTCCAAGGACTTCCGAAAAATTTACCATTACCTGGTACTATTGGATTCAGTTTGATACTACCCTGATTTTATTGCCCTATCTTCACAGTTATCGTAAGTCTAGTTAGACTTTACCTTTCGAGATTTGTATCTAATTGATATCATTTGCTACGTATTATAAGATATATGGAATTATTAATTACTGTGCTTGTGCTACTTTCTACCCTTTCTGTACAGAGGAGCTGACACTCTAATGTCCCCCCCCCCCCCCCCCCCCCCTATTTTTTCTTATCTCTTACCCCCCTTCCCATTCCAGCTTTTCCATATTCCCATTTAATGACCCCTTTTTTGTTGTATAAAAAAGTTATATAAAAGGTTACTGAGATTTTCTGGGTGCATTGTTCAACAAGGAATTGTTGATATCTACCATTGTTGTGACATGTTTTATTGCACTGAAAATGTTGTTATATGTAAAACTGTTTTATTTCTACTTTTGTACCTGGAAATATCTCCATAAAAAAATTTTATATTTAAAAAAAACAAAAGGCAACATTATCCATAAACTGATATTTTACCTTGGGACAAAGAAAACATCAGGGGTACATAGACCATCATCAGGATGTGACAGCTAGGCTGGGTCTAAACGTTCCTACCACGTTTATTTGTGTTTTTATGCACTTTTACTAGTGTTTTAAAGCTTGCCTTTAAACTGCTTGAAAACGCTGGAAAACATCTATGCCGCATTTTCGTTTCAAGCACTTATAAACACGGAAAAAAACCCAAAAACACCCCCACTGAAATCAATAGACGCGTTTACCTGGTTTTAATTTTTAAAACTTTACAAGGAGCGTCATCTATAACACCCAAAAACATGTCGCAAGGAAACGTCCTGGTGTAGATTAGCTCATTGGAATACATGGGAATTTCCAACATGGGCTTTTAAAGCCTCAAGTTAAACGCTGGGGAAACAGTCCGGGTAGACCAAGCCTTAAGTAAAAATGGAAATTTTAATAGGGCATTTCATCACTGAAGTCCCTGAGTAGTGTTGATGTTCAAATTCGGGTTGTCCCTATATTCGACCCGAATATGGCTGTTCGAATTCGGGTAGACCCGACCCGAAAAACACGGGATTCGACAGCAAAAATTCGGGACGAAAAAAAAAATGTTTTTTTTTTTTTGTGTTCGGCTTTGACATTCGACCACCCGAATTTTTTTGCTATATTCGAGCGAATAGCTGCCGAATCGAATAGTGAGCTATTCGACCAACACTATCCCTGAGACATACTAAAATAAGACATGTACCAGTGCAAGAAATTATGATTAATATTGAGGATAATATCCAATATAATATAAATATTATTCGATAATAAAATTTCCACCTGTAAGTCCTAAAGGCAGTTGTCAACAAAGGGGTAAACACACAATATTTGGGCGTAAAAAGATTATATCGTGCACAACGTGCAGAAAAAGAGTTACATGATACAAATACAATATATATAGAATATTACAGGCAGGGCTTACAAGCAATCATTACCCTCTTTTGGCCAGCACCTCAGTGTGTCCTGAAGCTACGTACACACTTCCAATAATTATCGTTGGTAAACGAACGACGAACGATCCTGCACTATATCTGCGAACGATCGTATGGCACCGATCCTGTACAAGATCACGATCTCTCTCTCTCTCTCTCTCTCTCTCTCTCTCTCTCTATATATATATATATATATATATATATACACACACACACACACATACACAATACAGCCTGTCTGAATCGATCGAACGTTCGTTCACCGCGCATGCTCAGACCATGCACGATCACTGAACGACCGTACACACGATAGATGGTCAACGATCGTAGTCCAATCCGATCCGCCGGTCCGGTCGTTCATTTCCAACGACTATCCTCGTTCGACGGCGTCGTTGGGTACTTTTTTAACGAACGATTTTTGGCCAATCGGTCGTTCGTCGTGCATTTCCAACGATAAAAATTGGAAGTGTGTACGCAGCTTTAGGGTCTCACCTCTCTTCTTCTGCTTTGGCTCTCCCTCCACGCTCTCTTCCTCCTACACCTCTTTTAAAGGACTTTCCAGACCTTCTGTCCTGTGTACCAGTGGCATGTCATAAAACCATAAATAGTGCAACTATTTTTGATGAAACTTCTTAGACTATTTCCTGTGGTTTTGTCAGGTGTTCTTTCTTTTTGGTTACTTAATGCAAGAATCCCATAGGTGGGGGTGTTACCTTATTAGGACAGGGATGGTCAACAGAACTTGTTTATCCTTTGCTAACAGATGTTATCAGTACTGTGACTATATGATAACAAGTGTGTGTGGGAACATTCCAATCTTTCTATCTAACAGAACCTACCATTATTATTATTAATATAATTTAACAGTCTTTATATAGGGCCAACATGCATAGCACAGCACTCTACATTAAATGACAGACAGTGACACAGGAGGAGGGGAGGACCCTGCCCAGAAGAGCTTACAATCTTCAATCTTATCAATAAAGTAATGTAATTATGCCAATACCTAAATGCAGTCATGTAATTATGCCATTTACTAATAAACCCCTCAGAATGCATTAATAATACATATTTCTGATGATGGGTACCTTGAAATATCTACACCAGCTTTCCAGTAACCACCTAAGACAAAATATTGTTTTTAATGGGATACAAATTCATGCGTCTTCCCTTTGTTATATGAACATGGAGTGGAAGTAGACTTTTTACATCTATATGATTTTTAGTTAAGAAAACTACAAAAATGTCACAATATGAAACAGTAAAATAAACCTAACCAATAAAGAGAAGAATTCATCTTTACCCTTCTCACTGCTTGCATAGGCTCTCATAGAGAGATAGGGCTGCTGAAAATCATTCTGGTTTTGGCACCTCCTGTTCCGCCCCCTTGGGTTCTGTAAGGTCATCTGCTGGCCCCTTTATCACCACAGCACACAGTAGTGACATTGGAGCTGTTGGAGAACATTGGAACTACAGTGTGGGACCAGGCATCATTTTTTGTAAGCAGGGCTGCATTCAGCGCAGAAGCTGAATGTGCTTCTGTCCAAGTTGCTGGTGCTGCAGTCCAAGTGGTGGACTCTGCACCTTTCAGAGAATTGATGGCTTGTGCCGAGCCGAGGTGGAGAGTCCCAAGCTGTCATTTCTTTGCGAAAAAGGCAGTACCAGCCCTGCACAAATATGTAGAACAGAAGGTGGGCCAGTCCTTGAGCTTGTCGGTGTCTGCCAAAGTGCACAGCAGCGCCAACGTGTGGAGCTGTAACTACGGTCAGGGACAATACATGTCCTTCACGTCCTACTGGGTGAATGTGATTCCTGCACAGCCACACCAGCAACTTGGCCAGGTGACACCGCTTCTGCCTCCACGTTTTCACGCCGCTGGTCCTGCGACAATGTCCGCCTCTGCCTCCTCATCCTCCACAGTATCCTTAACCTCCACTGCAGGGACAATTCACAGTGTTCCTCCAGCATACCACATCATCACTGGCCTCCCTCAGCCCTGTTACTGTGGACAAAGTCTTAACTCTTCTCTCATCATCTCCGTCTACTACCTGTCCACTTGACCCAATTCCCTCTGATCTCCTCTGTGCCCATTCCTCCACCCTGGCCCCTGCCCTAACCGAACTATTCAACCTCTCCTGGTAAATACCCCTCTGCTTTTAAACATGCCATAATGCTCCCTATCCTAAAGAAACCCCCACTGGACCCCTCCCTACCCTCCAACTACGGTCCTATCTCCCTTCTCCCATATGTCTCCAAACTTGCTGCCATCCCCACACTATGTCACCTTGCCGCTCTGTGGTCTCCTGATGCTGCCGCCAGCTCCACACTATGTCACCTTGCCGCTCTGTGGTCTCCTGATGCTACTGCTGCCATCTCCACACTATGTCATCGTGCCACTCTGTGGCCTACTCATGCTGCCGCAACCACCAGACTCTGTCATTGTGCCACTCTGTGGCCGACTCATGCTGCTGCCACCTCCACACTCCTCGTTGTGCCACTCTGTAGCCTCCTGATGCTGTCGCCAACTCCAGACTCTGTCATTGTGCCACTCTGTGGTCTCTGCCTGATGCTGCTGCTGATGCCAACTCCGGACTTTGTCATTGTGCCACTCTGTGGCCTCCTGATGCTGCCACCACCTCCAGGCTCTGTCATTGTGCCACTCTGTGGCTGACTCATGCTGCTGCCACCTCCACACTCTGTCGTTGTGCCAATCTGTAGCCTCCTGATGCTGTCGCCAACTCCACACTCTGTGATTGTGCCACTCTGTGGTCTCCGCCTGATGCTGCTGCTGACACCAACTCCACACTCTGTCATTGTGCCACTCTGTGGTCTCCTGATGCTGTCGCCACCTCCAGACTCTGTCATTGTGCCACTCTGTGGCCAGTTATCCCTGTGGTAAATTTTCTGACACCTCCTGCTCCTAACGCAAAAGTAGCAAGGATCAAGAGGCCCCACTTTCACAGTCTGTATTCATACTGAAAATCAAGATCAAGTGAGCTTTTGCCCTTCTGCTCACCTTGCCACTCTGTGGTATCCTCCTGATGCTGCCGCCACCTCCAGACTCTGTCATTGTGCCACTCTGTAGCCTCCTGATGCTGCCACCACCTCCACACTATGTCATTGTGCCACTCTGTGGCCTCCGCTCTACTTGTATAAGCGGTTAATAGAACAGGTTCTGTAGACATCTTTGTGGAATCAGCTGACAAGGGTGTAAAAGGAGTGCGCTTCTTCTTGACGCTAACATGGAACTGTAAGGCTGAGTTCATACTTGAGGTATTAGGTCAGTTTAGGCCCCGTGACTGCCCAAATAAGTGAAGTGTGCCGTGATTCTAATAGTGACGCTGGTCATCTGCATGTCATACTGACTCACAGTATTACTGCAAGGCAGTTACTGCAAGGCACAGTGTTCTACACTACTATCAAGGCTCTCTGCGGCCCGGAAATAGACGTTTTTTAACACGATTCGAGGCAAATAAATTTGAATCGAAGCAAATCTTTTCAAAAAATTCAGCGAACCGGCCGAATCGAATTTTTGAGAAATTCGCTCATCTCTAGTTATGACCAGCATCTGAGATTAAACTGTATTTTTTGAAATCTGGCTATACACTGTACAATCGGATTGCACAATCTCTGTACAATCACCTATATAGTTTCCAATACTATGTAATATGAGGACAAGCATAAACTACTAATTCAGACAGGTCCTTACAATGCAGAGTTGATTTTAGATCTACCAGTGATTGTTCAATCAGATTGTATTGCTTATGACCCACATTAGAGATTGGTAAGTATTTCTAAACCTCTTAATATCCATGTCTTAAATCCTTTGCCAGCTTTGTATTGCTGCCTGTTAAACACTACATTTCAATTCCTGTTGCAAGAAGATGGACAGGATTTGATGGGAACACTCTCCAATAATGACAGACAAAAAACAATATTTTTGGTGAAAGCTCACATCCTCTTTCAGGTTTTTTTGTCTTTCATGTCATAGTGACACCTATTTTTACCCTATTATTCTGTCCCCATGTCACAAAGATAAAACTAAGGGGAGACCTCCCCAATATAGTGATAGCCAACAATTGGATCTGGTATTAGGTAGTGGTTGGTGACTCAAGTCTGTATGTATTCTAATTTTTTGGTTGGCATGCCAGGTTTGAACATGGCCTGATGTTTAAGGGCACACAGTGAGCAGTGCTCCTATTGGCTGATGGTTGGCAGAGCTGGAACCATCCCTGACATCCACAGGCTAATCAAAACCTTGCCTGCTCTGTATCTTACCAATGGGCTTACAGCTGTTCTAAACATTGGCTGTTGTTGAGGTACACACTGGGCAGTGGCTGCTTGCTTTGTACCTTACAAATTCTCATTTATTTACAGGGTTATCTAAACAGCATCACTAGTTATAATTTAGCGGGGGTTTAACTCTCTGGGGCAAAGAATTAACCAGCTTGTCTGTACGCATTATCACTGGTCACCGGACTATCACAACTCCATGACCATCATATCCCCATAACATATAGACCCCCACAACTGATGGCAGTGCAGTGTGAAAGGGGGTCATTTCTATTGACGGTTATATTTGACTGTCTCAATATTTAATAATTGGATAAAAGGAGCCTCTGAATTTGGAACACTATTTCTCCCTGTGACTACACATACCATTTGTACTATGTATTTAACCCTTGCTTGAAAACTCCTTGGGCATTGCGATCTTATTACGGGGTCATCCATCTGAGCCCATAAATTTTCCCTTTCCAAAAGTAACCCCTTAGAGCTCAGAAAGTCTGGCTTCCCAGGGGCACTTGTTGAAAGAAGCACTTAACCTAATGTTTCTGAACCACTAGGACACATCTTGAAGAGCTGGAAAAAAACACACACACTGATCATCTCATTTTCCTCTCCTTTTACTATTAGGGAGAAAGAAAAAGAAGGGAAGGGGGGTCAGGGGTCATTGAGCAAGAAGGAGGGAGCATGTGGAAAGATTTATCCAAGAACCAAAGAAAAAGGAAGAGAGAGGGAGAGAGAACAAAAGGTTGTGTTTTCTTCTAGACGTCAGAAAAGGCGTTTTTTGGTCACTTGGCTGAAAGTGCATTTCAGTTGGTCCCTGCCCTAGAGGGGGAGAGAAGACAGGGAGAGTTAAGGGGAGAAGAGGAAGAGGAGAAAACCAGATAGTACACACTGAAAGAAAAGCAGACTGTGGGGGAAGTCAAGCCAGTTAAGAAGGAGAACAGATTAAAGGCTGTTAGTGCTTGAGGGAGAAGCAGAAGGAGAAGCAGAGCAGCTGGGAAAAGTTACTGGAAAAGTTCAAAAAGGAGAAAGGAAGTTTTTTGGAAGTTTTCAGAACAAGGAAGTAAAAAGTTCTTCAACTCTGATCTTAGGAGGGGGGGGGGGGGGGGGGGAGCAGTAAGGTGACCAGGGCAAGAAGAATGGATAGGGATCTTGGTCTGGACAAGTCAGGACCCCCAAACACAATGCGGATTTTGGAAACCCCAGAACTTCCCCACAGCAGAAAGAACTTCAGTGTCAGCCACCTCCTGGACCTGGAGGAAGCAGCAGCTGCGGGGATGCAAGGCTCTCGAGATCTGCGGCCACCCAACGAGGAAGAGGACAAGGACCCGATGACAGGGGGTAGCAGTGACAGCGAAGTGACGGTGCAGGAAGGTAGGTCCCCGTGACGGCTTTGGGACCATTTGGGTTGCACCCAGGAGATGCTCCACAGAGATAGGGAGGGGTCATTTTTGGAAGGGGTGTGTGAGCTTGATGTCCGGATAATTGTTCAAATAAAAAATATTTTCTGTCTCATCACAGTGGACATAAGTAAACTTGGCAAAGCGCCAGCAGCTAGTGTACACCGAATAAGGATTCACTTGCATGCTGCTGACAAGGCCACGCTAGATGATTTGCCAGTGACCGAAACAAATGTGCTTCATTTAGGGGACAGAAATTGGGCATTTTTTGGTTGAAATTACTATTGATCCAATAACTGCTTCTTCTCCAAATAGCTACCTAGCTAACCATGACTTATTAAATGTCTATTTTGTTTGCATTTACCATGAAAGGCAGCTCATACTCTACTCAGTGAGTGAATCAGGTAACAGTATAAACACACACATTGTTATAGCTGATGTACCTCTGGATATACTAGGCATAGCTAATGTTTAAATGTGAATTTTGTGTAGCTTTTCAGAAGTTTATGGGATTTTATTAACATTCACCCTAAATGATGGGATGTTTGAAATGACCACTAGTAAAATGAATCCTTTAATAAATCAGCTCCATAATGCGTCAAAGGCTTTCAGGACACATATGCAGTAAATCTCCTCCAGATTATCCAGTAGTTTAAACACCCTGCCACTACACCCTTTTTGGGGCTGTTTTATAGGCCATGAAAATATAATTTATGTCACTTACAAAACAGGTCAGTTCTGGAATGTTTGTTTTTTATAGGCTTATGTGTTATGCTGATCCCTTCTAAAATCTCAAGAAGCAATCTTTACAGAAGCAGAGATCAGTAATATTAAGTTTTGAATACCTAAGTTGTGGGGATTTTTTACAACACACTGGGAAATGAGTGTCACTTTAAAGTAAAGTTTGAACTATCATCTGACAGTAAAAATATAAATATATGATTTGTAGCCTGTTCAGAAATGCAAATACCAAAGTAGGTTTAAGATGACAATGATACAAAACTAGACAACACAAAAAATAATCCATTACAATAACACGCTTTCCACAAAATCTAATTTAACTGGTTGAACAACACATTTTTTCGTGTTGGCTAACTGGACATTGTGTTCCATTGCTCTGTATACAGCCCTCAGAGTGCACTATTTCCACTTGACATCCATTGTTGCATTGAGTGATATATATTGAGGTGAAAAAAGGGCATATATATGAATTTATTGCTAAATCTTGCAAAAGATTCATCATTGTATGCCACAGGCCTACAAAGAGGTTCATAAAAGCTGTAATCATTTTCCTTTTCCAAAATGGAGTCAGCTGTCAATTGCCTAGTTTTGCCATCAACAAACTATTTAAAAAAATGGAAACACAGTATAAACTTTATAGCATATGGTTACTATTGAGCAACGAAAAGTGAAAAAAAAAAATAACTGAAAAAAAGTCTAGGAAAGATAAAATTGTCAGAATTCAGTAAAATAAAAAAAAATAGCATAAACAGCATCTGTCATCGACATAAAAACTTAAAAACTAGAGAAAAGTTTGTTCTATAAAGATACATTGTTCCAGAAGTCTGAATCCTGGCAGGAACTGTGGCGGCCGTTATTACCTTGCAGTGGTACGCAGAAATCAAGCGATTCCAATGGGTTTAGACTTCATCCATTTTACTAAATCACAGAGCTTGACATTGAATTGAAACAGTAATAACTCAATGATTTCCTTAAAGAGTAGTATTATTTTACATAAGCCTGGGTGAATTGGCTTATTGTGTTCTGTATCCAATAATCCAATTATTTTTGTGCACGTGATTGAAAAGAAAACAATTTTCATAATACAGGAAGCAGTTTTCAATTTAGCGGGTTTCATAACAGCAAATATAACTTAACAGGACAGATATAAGACATCCACAAAAAGGTCACATATAAATAACTTTTTAAGCAGATCTAGTAGACCTTTTTTATATTTTATTCATCCATTCTATGAAATATAGGATCAAAAAAGAAAAGAACACAAGCTCATAAACTATCATAAAATTACAGTTTTAGTAAATCAGCCTTTTCCTTTTTTTTATTCTGCTGTCAATAGTTTGAGTTTCAGAACAGCAATCCTATTCCAGCCCCCTGATCTCACAGACCCTGGGGGGGGGGGTTAAATTGCCCTTAGCTTTTGTAAAGAGTCATTTAGGCTGATTTATTAAAGCTTTCCAAGGCTGGAAAAGATACACTTCCATCAGTGAACCTGGGTGATCCAACAAACCTGAAATGGATTTCTTCATTTGCTATTTGTTAGCAAGTGTTTTCAATCCAGAACTAGACCTTAGAGAGTGTTAAAAAATCAGGTCCATTATAAGCAGGAGCAAAAAAGGCTTTATGGTCATGTTAGACTTTGATCACTTGACTCATCAATGTAGTTAATGAAAAAATTGCAGGGAAACATATTCTGTGTTTTGTATGTCATAAACATACCTGATAAATCAAAAAACATATCCACCTCATCTTACCATATGTAATTAAAAGCTAAGATGATAAGTGATAAAAAAAATGAGAACATTGGTTTAAAAAGGATAAAGAATAAATATATTTTATTATAATAAGTCATATCTTTGTTTTTTTTTTTGGCTGACCCAAAAAAAAAACACAAATCAAGTAAATGTATTTTTTTTATTCTACTCCTGTTAAGTTTTAGTAAATAACTCCTAATTGGTTTACAAATAAAATAAATGTTAATGTTTTTCTTTCTATAATTTTTTTCTACATACTATACACCAATATACACTAATTGCATTTAGTTTGCTGAAATGTCCTTTATAAATTAAGTTATTAATTTCTGCATATAAAAACTTTAATCAAACATATCCTTTAATTCACAAAATAATAATAAAGGACATAGAATGACATTACCAATCACATATTTAAGTCAAACAATTATTATGATTATTAATACGAATAAAAATAATACCAAAGGGCCAAAAATGTGTAGCTAAACATTTTCTGTAATCAATAAATATTATTAGTAGTATTTCTTCTAGAAAAAAAAAACATTATCATAGGCCAATGATTTTCTTTATTTAATTACCCATGATATGTGTCTTTTTTATACTTATAAAATTTAATATTATAAAATTCTGCGTAAATTGTGAATTTTTTTTTTACCAGTG
Organism: Pyxicephalus adspersus; assembly: GCF_032062135.1. Classification (NCBI taxonomy): domain Eukaryota; kingdom Metazoa; phylum Chordata; class Amphibia; order Anura; family Pyxicephalidae; genus Pyxicephalus; species Pyxicephalus adspersus. The sequence continues at coordinate 6,772,330 of NC_092870.1, read as the reverse complement.
CTCAGAAAGTTTGTATATTGGATGTCAGTACCCTCTTAATGCATATAAAAAAGATTTTTAGCAGCCTTATCACATACCCCTGTGTAGTTTGGGCTGTACACAATCCATTTTTCCCTAAACTTTTGTTTGTCACTGAGAAGAACATTTTCATAAGTATCCCTAGAGGTATGTATACCACCAACAAATAAACGCTCTACATCATGGTACTTAAAGGGTAGATATATACCTTTACTGCTATACACACATATATAAATATTGTCTCATTCTAAGACAAAAGAATAAAGTATATTGTAAGTAATATGCAATCTTATATGCAATTTTTTAGGATATTTATATAGGCATAATATATATATATAAACAACTCACGTACAAAATCTAAGTGAGTACATGTATATAAAAAGTCTTTAAATGATATTCTACCAATTTTTAAATTTTAATTGGGGGGGGGGATTAGTATTATGTCATTATACAAGAACTGAATGTGACAATTTATCTGCATGGTGTGTGATGCTTTTTCTGTTTGCCAAAAACAAAACTACCTACTTTTGGCCCTACTCTATAGAGGCAATCGCCTGGCTTGACATCACCAAACATTGGGCCATTAGCACAGCAGGTCCGCATTCACTGTTAATCATTCTAGTCACTTATTATCTTGAGAAGCCGGCCCTACATTTCTATAGGCTACACGACTGCATGAACGTTACTCTAATAATGTCTGTCCCTGTTACATGTATCGTGTAATATTTTTATTATTTTTTTGCTACAGACACCTTCTCTGCAGCTTACAAACATTGCAAACCTTTTACATCAGTTATTGCACCAAAAGAGCTTACAATCCAATGTCCTAGCCATACATCTATAGTATGCCACAGCCATTGCCATACATAATATGGCTAATAATACCAATATATTTTTAGAAGGAACCTGCAACACACAGAAGAATTGTAGGCAAACAAAAAGTAAAACATACAAACTCAATGTAGATGTTGTCCTTGCTGGGATTCATACTCAGGATTAGCAAATACCAGTGCAAGGATGATTCAGTTTGGTGTGAATATATAGTGCAGTTCTTTTATCAGGGTAAGAAATAGTTTAAAATGTTCATTCTTCATTGGTAATTCACTCTTTTCAGTTTAGGCTTTTTATTAGCAAATGTCACTATTTTTTCAAGGATCCATAATTCAAAAAGAAGTATTTCTCAGAATAGTCTTTTACAATTTCATGAATCCAGAATATTTTATGAATTGTGGCAGAAATGTTTCTGTCGGTTGTAACTTTTTGCTTTCTCAGTGTGTTTGTACAAAGAAGTCATTTTAACCCAACACCGGGCACAAGAGGATTGTAATTGTGAGTTTTAATAAAGACTGACATAAAATGAATTGACTATAATCCGCAAATATCCCTTTTAGTGAAGAGTGAATTGGTTAGATAAAACTACTTTGTTTGTGAATTTTTTTCATATGTAATAATATGCAAAGATCTGTCCATGAGAATTTATTTATCTGAATTTAAACTGAAAATCTGCAGTTCATCAAATTTATTAGACTCCATACACTTTGTAAATTGATAGGTGAAATAAAAAAATTATGATTTTGTGAGTTCATGTACTTAAAGGGTACCTAAACTCAGAATTTTTACTTTACATAAAAGGGAAGGCAACCCTTTTTAAAATAAATTTTTTGTTTGTTTGTTTTTTAAAAAAAAAAGGGTGCAGCACTGCTCCTATAATTCTTGGTTGAATAGGAGCATAGAGCCTCCCGGGATACCTACATCACACATCCTGGGAGGCTCTTGGTCCTTTTATCAATAGAAAAAAATTGCAGATCCCACGCATGCGCAGCGAGATCGGCAAGTTTTTTTCCCAATATACGTCACCCGATCTCGTGCTTGTGCAATGCGATATTGGGTGACGTAGGAAAAAAGAACACGGAAGAAGAGAGAAGAAGATGTCGGCGCTCGCTCCGCACCAGGCCGAAGATGGATACCGGGATGACGCCAGACCCAATATAAGAAACCTACCAACGGATAGACAATCTGTGAGATTGAAGGTAAGTGTGATTTTTTGTTTGTTTTGGGTTTACTTTCTCTTTAAGACAGGACGGTTCTTAGAAATGTGAATGTTTACTGAGCATAGCAAATAAGGTGATGTTATGCTCTTTACAATCAACATATCACAAGTTAGCAAACATCCTGTTTTTTTTAATTCTCTTGCAGTTGGTTGGATATTCAAAATGAACAGAACAGTTTACAATATATACTAACACTTACTTGGCTAAGTAAACTCCTTTTAGTAAACCCCATTAATTCAGCAAAAGCTAGAAGCAAATGCTTAGTAATGGTCTATACAGTGGCCTGTTAAACAGAGAGAATTCACCAGATGACTGTGTTGTACCAGAAAACCCATGTCAAGCTTGCAGTTTAAAGATTTTTTTATAATTATTCTGAGATATTGTGTGATTCGATATAGCAGAGAGGATAAAACTTGTTACCTAACGGAGCCAATTGGATTCCATTTGACGTTCTTTTTCTCACTAAAGGTTTAAAAATAAAAGGGAACATCTCATTGGTTGCAGTTGACACCACCACTATTTTGCCCATTGGCAGTGAACCATACAAGGCTAATAGGAGGGACACAATGGTCAGAAGAATACATGTAGAAGAAACAAACAAACACTATATATAGAAATAAGGAAAGCCAGACTAGGTTCAAGTCTTAAAGCATATCCCTGTTATAATACCAGGGGCTTATTCACACAGCTTACTTAGGCTATATTGAAAATAAACAATCACACAATTTTCAATATTCAGTTTTTTTAAAAAAAGGAACATGAATGCTAGACATTAAAAAAAAATGTAGTAAAAAATGTACATTGGTTTCACACGCATTGGCACAAGCACTGTGGTGTGGATGAGTCCTAAGAATTCCTACAAAAACCTGGGTAACTCAGCCTATCACCAGTAGTGCTAGCGAATATGAGCGCCAGAGAAGCCTACCATTCGAACAAAACATGACACTTTCTTCATGCAGTGCTGATATCATTGACAACAGTGCACATAAAACATTTCTACTCCCTAATCTACCATTATACAAACAAATGATCATACCCCGAATAGCACTCTAAAATCATTGATATCTTAGCACTTAGAAAAATAGGTAGGTATCAAGCCCAACCATTGTCACCATTTCAAATTGGCAATCCCGGTGGGAACAGATACAATAACGATCGATACCATCAATATCTAAAACATACTCAAAATACTCTGTTTGTAATATACCAGGTAGATTGAAATTTTCCATAGATGGCAGACCTCTCAGGGGGCGGCAAAGACTTATTAACAAATTTGTGCCACTTACCTAAAAAGCAAGTTACAGCAGAATCCTCTCCCTGCTTCCGGTAATTCCCTGTAAAAAAATTTGTTTTAGAGTCGTTTGAACCTCAGTTATTGTGGGTGGAAGTGGATAAATCCAAGATGCCATTATGGCTCTTCTTGTCGCTAAAAAATGCTAGCCCATCTTTTGGAACAGCTCCCTATAGTATCATCATTAATATCGTCCCAACTACCAAATATACATATAAAATGAACCAATAGGAGTGTAAAGCCTGTGACTCTGTGTATAAACTGTAGTGTTTTTTGCCAAAAAAGTGAACCCTACGGAGGCGACTGTTTCACTACTCCTGTTCAGTATACTGCTAATTTGATTGGGAAGCTTCATTGCAACATTTGCTTCCTTGAGGCTACTAATAACACAATATTTTTAAGTTGAAATCCCCTTACTTTATTAGTTATACACATAAGCTCAGCCATATGAGTAATTACGTGCAATAAAGGACTTAGTAGCCTCTACATTAAACGACTCATTGAACATTTTGAGTTGTTATATTAAGTGGGAAGTAATTTTTGTTTTAATATTCACATTTTGACTTTCTTGCTGTGCCGTATGTTTCCAATTCCCTTTCATGTACATGTTTGTAGTACATCAGCCATTCCATTTACCATCCTCTGGGATAAAATCAGTAACTCCATAACTTGATATTGTGTTTAGTCCCTCTGAGCAGTCTGACTGATAGTAAAGTGCAAATACTGTGTGCTGTTATTAAGGCGTGAGCTGAGCTTGCATATACAGCATACAAACATGGCTGCCGCCTAGTATAATTTCCTACATTACCACCCTGTGATAGAATTACATACGATATGCATTCTTATTCTCATTATGCATTCGTTTTATCTTTAAGAACTGAAACCCAATCAATCATATCTTATATGAGCTTTATTGTGTTAATGGTATTCCAAAAGTTGTTTCCAATACTTGTGAAACATTAATTCAAATACTTGGTATCCCTGCTTTATTTCTTGTTCAGGAACTTCTTGTTAAGGAGTTATACCTGTCTTCCAGTTGGGATCCTGAATTGTTACCCTGTCTCTTGCACTGGGAGCTAATAAGGGAGGTACCCAGGTAGGTTGTAGCATGAAAAGAGTAGTAGTGTCACACTCAGTAGTCTCACAATGCTCATTTTCAGCCCATGATGCAGATCTGCAGGTTTGGATAAGAGGCGTATGTAAAGTGCAGTGGGGGTGCGGGGTAAATCCAGGACATGCAGAAGCAGAATGACAAAAACTTGTTTAATAGATTAGTACAATATACTACTGCCAATCACGAAAAAAGTGGCCACTGTCTTATCTTCAATCCTGTAATTCGTGAGATCTATTCTATCTACCTAGTTATCTATATCACACCAGGCAAACAGATACCCAGATTTCTAGTTGTGAGGAGACCTGATGTTTCTCTCCTGCAGCTTTACTTTCACTTACAGCGCCCTTTGACAGGCAAGTTAAAAAACACTGATGAGATTATTTGCTATTTATCACTCTGCTCCCTCCTGCTCAACATATTCCTTACACTGCGTCACATCTGATTGACTCCTTGTGCTTGTTCTTGTTACCCCTGCAAGAGGCTGATGTCAGGGACTGCAAGAAGCTGATGCCAGGTTAAATGTAGGTGCTTACACCTGTATTTATGATATACATTTAAAGTACACGAGTTAAATAATTTTAGCATTGCATTCATTTGTCTGCAAAATCTGCCTCAATTTCAGGTATAATGTTCATTCGAACAGTTATATTTACTCTTCCACAGTGCTCTTAGTGTTTATAAATAACTTTGTAACTTTGTATTTATATCATGTCTTTTTTTTCATTGGATTTTTTTTTAATGCTTTACAATACCTTTAAATACATACGGTAGGTTGAAAAAAGTCCATCAAGTTGCACCACTAGGTGCAGAAATAAACATATACCAGATATAAAACCCTATAAGACATAGTTGTTCCAGAGGAAGGCAAAAAAAAAACCCTGGTACAATTTGCTTTAACAGGGAAAAAAAATTCCTTCCTGATTCCATGAGGCAATCGGATGTTCCCTTTCTTATCCGGAGCTTAAACTTCTTTTTCTCCAGATGCAAAAAGTGCCCTCTTGTCCTTTGTAACGATCTTAAAGTGAATAGTTTCAGACTTTACTTTTAGACCTATAATATCAAATTTGGTTTAAAGGTGAGCTTAGGCATGACATGAAATGTTTATTTTTTATAAATTCATTTAAAGATGTAGGTTTAGTTTAATGGCACCCCTATTATTACTGTACTTTTCAGACATTTTAAGCTGTGGAGAGGCTTAGGTCAACCTGAATATAGCACTTCAAAGGTATCTTTACTCTGGGTCTACATGGACGGTTTTATAAATGCATATAAACGTTCCTACCACGCTTATATATGCTTTTATGGACTTTTACAAGCCACAATTGCAAGTCAAGCTTTAAAATGCTAAAAAACTTTTATAAACGCCTATGATGCATTTTACCGCGAATTGACGCGATTTGACATGTTTTACATAAGCGTTTATAAAAGTTTTACTTTTACCCTTTTCAGGGTATGAGTAGAGGGGTACATAAAACCCCTTACTCATTCCCTGAAAGGGTTTGAATATGTGTTAGGGTTTCCTATTTCTCAGCCAATCACAGAGCACTAGAGATGAATGGGGAGCTTTGTCCCCTAACCCCTAGTGCCCGGGGATTACTTACTGTCAGGAGGCGTCCCACGGCTGTGCTCATGTCATGAATGAATACAGCCGTGGGAATCATCCTGTCATTGGGATAAACCTAAAAAAAATAGTTTAGTTACACAAACACACACATTAAATAAAATAATTTAACAAAGCCTCGTCCTATTTTTTACACTTATTTTAACCCTTTCAGGAAATGAGTAAGGGGTTTTATGTACCCCTGTGCTCATTCCCCAGGGTGCGGTGGTGGAGATCCGGGAGTCTCCTTAATAAAGGGGGCTTCCAGATTCCAAAGTCCTGCTAAAAACGCTTATAAAAGCCCCTATTGTTTTTAAAGGAAGCGTTCATAAAAAGCCTAAAAACGCTTGTAAAAGCCTCCATTGAGTTTAATGGGAGCGTTTTTAAGCGTTTTGGGGCGTTTTGCTGGATCACCCAGCTTCAGTGATGAAAGTGTATCCTCTCCAGTCTTGGAGAGCTATAATAAATCAGGACCACCTTGTGAGTTAAAAGCAAGATAAAGCCAGATTGCCTGCTTCTGACTTTCTCCAGAGTCAATGCAAAGTCAAAAAGCAATAAAACACAATTGCAAGCAGATAAAAAATATCCCTATTTATTCCAGTTATGTATTCATTAAAAGATCCTTAAAATGTATCCAGCCGTAGAGAGCTGAAATAAATTAGGCCCAATAAGCTATTTGGTCATTTAGGCCACCAACTTCCAATCATCACTAAAATATTGGTTTTGGGTGAACAAAGATAAGATAATTTTTTATATATCGATACAGAATTGAGATGTTGTTTGACTACAGTCCTCAATCGAGGCAGCTTGTTAAATTCAGATCAGCAAATAAACAGGGAAATAGTCAATATAATTGATGTTCTTGTTTATAAAACATATCACACAAGCCATGTTATCATAAAAGAGATTAGCTTTCCCCTATTTCCCTGTTTATACAACATGTTAAAAGCATGCAGTGACCTACAGGTCTGCAGTCATGCACATCAAAGAGGCGTGGGGTTAGCTAGTGAAATGACACGTTACTTAGGGCTAATTAAAGCAAACTGTTTCCTGACTATGTCTCCCCTTTTACTATATTGCTTTTATAATGCCAGAAAGGAATACTACAGGCCCAGGGCCTGTGGTTTGTAACTGTCTTTTATACTTATTTTTTTTTTTTGCATCTCCTCTTCGGCTTCTTTTTTCTTTTCTCTGGCGGCTCCCGATGTTGTTTTTGCATCTTCACCCAGCTCATTCCAGGCACACGTCTCCTGCAGAGGGCCAAGAGATAGAGGACAGGTCCAGAACTGATACCCAGCCAGGGTTTTGTAGGCAACACTACATGGGGCTTAGTTATTAAAGATTTTTTTTTACAAGAGCTCCTATGACTTTATATATATATATATATATATATATATATATATATATATAATATATGAATATATTATATAATATAATATACTTGGTTATTGTCTTCTTTATTATTAAATACGTACATACAAGTTATACTGGCGGCTGGTGAGCCCCTTTTAGCCAACAATGATAGATTGAACACAGAACAAGCACATATGTCCATACAAATGTTTTGTGAAGAAATATTTTTGTGAAGTTTTGTTTTCACAATTTTTTACAATTATTATTAATATTTGTTTTTTAAATAAAGTAAAGGTTTTCTGTTTTCTTTTAAACAATGAGTTTTAGCTCCGCTTTACACAATTTTTAAAGCCTAAGGTTTTGCTATATCTGACACTGCAACACATGGCAGTAATGATAAACTTTCTAAATACCTTTCCTGATGTGTTGTGTAATGTTAAACATGCACAGTTTTTATACTCATCCGTGATCCCAAGCAGGAGGCGTTTTAATTTGATCCTCGTACAAGTGCCTACAGTTATCTAGAGATGACTGTCCATGATGACATAACATGTTAACATATCTATATCCAGGTGTACCCCTGATTTTAGATGTTTAATAGTGGAGCAATACAAAACACCAGATCCAGTCATCACTAATAACAAAACCACTGACGTGTTTGAAACAGAACGTGTCTTATCCTGGAGTGGCATTCCAGATGACTACAGATGTTTTGTGGCAAAAATCTAAATTCTAAATATTTTTTTTTAAATGCATTATAAATTCCTTGCAACGTTTAAAAAATTAAAACGCATGTAAACGCTTCTATTAATTTCAATGGGAAGTTTTCCCGCGGTATCCTGTGTTTTGGAGCACTGAAGACAAGCTTTAAAACGCTAATACAAGTGCATAAAAAGCATATAAACGCAATAGGAACGTTTACATGCATTTTTAAAAACGTCCATGTAGACCCAGCCTAAGAGACTGCACATATTATTTTAAAATGTTGATAATGTATGTGCTCACGCTTACTATATGTGATCTGTAGTAAAAATACAAAAAGGTGGCTATGAAGCCGAACTCCAAGCAAACCCTATTACACAAATTTAGAAAAGTATTTCTTTTGTGGATTTGTACTTCTGTTCATTTAATCCTGAGATGTACACAGCAAAGCCTTTAGTGGGAAGACCCAATTTATATATATATATACATATATATAATATATATATATACAGCTTGTCCCTCAGCATGTGGACTGGATAGTGAAAAAAAAGTAATGAGCTCATTATACAGCGTATTTTTAATTGCCAACATATAATGTTAGACACCAGTTATACCTGCAGGAACATAATCATAGGGCTCTATTTATAAAACAGGGAATCGGACTTTCCCTCAAACATTTCCTCGTGGGAATCTTCCAGGTCCATGTGTTTCAATAACATTAACTGATTCCCACCAGGGAATGTTTTATAAATAGAGCCCAAAGTGAACAAATCCCCATTTGTTCAGTCCTTTACCTAGATTTTCCTCCCGAGGGTGTCTTTGTTGTTCAGGTTTAGTCCCTAGACATGCAGTAGTTTGTCCTGGAACTAACCATTGTATTTCCTAGTGTACTAATTTACACTATATGCTGCAGTAAAGTAATGTTTTTTGCAAATTATTATGGAAATGGGTGATACACAATGCAGTGCTTTGGGATTCTATTCCTTTTGAATAACAACCCAATGCACATATGTAAGCCCCACATTGCACATATGTGAACCACCTGCAATGTGCCACATTGAAAATAAATGTGTAGATCCAATAAACGTGTGTTGCCATGCATAGGAAGCCTATTTTAAATAAATTGGCCTTTTTGCTGCAATGCATGTTAGAACCTGAAATACAGCACATCAACAGACTTTTTGAAATGCATCACATCACAACATTGACACAACCAATGCATAAACATTAAAGGCTCTATTTATAAAACCGTGAATCTGACATTCCCTGGTGGGAATTCTCCAGGTCCATGTATTTCAATGGCAGTAATTGATTTCCACCTATGAGTATATGTCAGATTCCCTGTTTTATAAATAGAGCCCTGAATGATCCAAATATTCTTAAGGCATGTGGATAAGTTTAAAACAAAATTGCTGAAATTATTTTTAAATAAACTGTTCTCTGTGAGCCAGATTATTGCAGGCAGGATATATATATATATCTATATATATACACACACAAACACACCAACTTAGTTTATGGAATAATTTTTTAATCTTGAACTATAAAGCAATTGTATATTATGCTTCTTCATGTTTATGAACATTCTCTCTCTGCGATTATGGTAGTTCAGTTATGGTGAGACGTTATGTTGTGTATTGATCACACAGAATACGCAGCAACTCTATTTCGTCCACAGAGACAAGTCGTCAGGGTTTATTGACAGATTTACAGACCAATCGCACAGCAATGTCAGGTACACTTATCGTATCCAATGAATATGTTCACTTAACTCATTGCATTCAGTGAACATATGAATTCAAAAGGATCTATTCTATATATATAGTTGTTATGAGGTTAGAACCTTAATAAGGTTAAAAGATCCTCAAAGAGCATTTACTCTAATGATCACAATCAAGTAAACAATGCTTCATGAATTGTTACTTTCTTACTCCAAATGACTTATCTCCTCCCTGTAAGATGTGATCAAAGTGTGTAACATGAGCTACTTTACATTGTAAACATTTAAAAATGACATTGTTTTTTGCCTTGCAAATGGCTATAGGAGTTGTCCAGTCTGTGTGTATGTATATATATATATATATATATATATATTTATATATTCACATATACATATTCACATTCATAAGTCATATGCTCAGCATACAGGACTACTTGTTAAAGTTAAAAAAGCTGCCATACCTCTATAATTACTGCTTGTGTGTTCATTACAAGCCATATTGTGTAACTGCAGGGGTGCACAGCATGCAGCTCCTCTAGTATCCATAGGGTCAAGAATCCCAAGGCTAAAGGCCATGTCAGGTAAGCTATCCTTATACTGACTGCAAATCACCAGTAACAAGATTTCTAGATAGACTAGTCTTCAGCTTTAATGGCTTTGCACCCTTCTCTGCCTGCAACCCAACTTGGAAGCAGTGGTACTGTAATATCTCACTGGCTCAGCCAGTGAGTGTAGTGTGACATGGCCCTAACTGCAGCAGTGGTTTGAGCTCTTATACATGTTAAAGCACATAGATGCAGGGAACTGGAAGGACAGAGGGAATCCTGGAAAGCTTTTTATGAGATATAGGATGGTATTTTTTACCTTTACTTTGTACATGTGTATAATAGATGTTCTAGTGCCTGAGTGCATTCAGATGAAGTTATTGACTTTCTGAAAGTTAGGAACTTGCATAAACATATGCCCACCTTCCCAATGAAAAAGTTAGGTCTGCCAACAGACTACTCAGGCTGAATGTAGTCACTAGAACTTAAAGAAGTTAATTTATCGCATATTTCAGAGGCTGGTGTCTTTCTAATGGGATAGTGGTATTTATTCAATGGAAAACACTGTACTGCCTAGTACTTTATAATACCTATAACAGCCATAATTGTGTGTGATAGAGCTTATTAACAAAATTATTAGGAATTCCTTTGCCTTCTCTATCCTTTAAAGGTACAAAATATGTGTTATTCTCATAGCACTTGTAACATAATTCCCAAATAATTTAGGCATGAATTTTACTTAAATTCCATTGCTTTTTCTTTCAATCACTATAGAGTCTGGTTGTTATTTGTGGGCTCTTTTCATTTTTTGTTATGGGGCTACAGCTACACCCTTGTATTCATCCTCTAAACTCTGCTTCAGTGGGGTGCGCCACTGCTCTGTGCCACATATTTAATAATAAAGTGCTTAGTCACTAACCAGAGCCCTCACACACCAAAGGAAACATTTGCTGATGAAATATAGAGGTTGTCCAGTCAGAGAATCGGAAAGCACTTCAGCCAGTAAATCAGCATGACAACCACACAACTAAAATTTTCAGATGAGGTCCACAAAGACAGCTTCTATACTTTTAATACAGATATCCTTTAACACTATCCATAAAGGTCTACAGGACAAGGTGCTTAAAGTGGAACGTTAGGTCCGCAACCTCCATGAATTAGAATAGTGCACTGATGGCTGGTTAAAGGAATCTCTGTGGCCCCTTTAAGAAGCCATAATAATTTTGTTTAGCCACAGAATATTTTACTGTATAATAATATATTACATTCATCCCAAACAGATCCAGAAATCTGGAGGTCTTGGAACGTCTCTTTAGGGTGCAACAAACCGTTTGACACAAGTTAAAAATTCAACCTTCATATGTTTTTACCCAGGTTCACCCACAATTTTGATCCCAGTCATATATCCCTATTTAATGTACAGCGCTGCATAATATGTTGGCGCTATATAAATCCTGTTTAATAATAATAATAATAATAATAATAATAATATGACCTGTCAATAATTATTTTACAGTTCCACTAATGAGAGTAGCACAGTGCTACCTTGTTAGTTTTAATTAACCGCTGAATGCACAATCTACTACAATGTATTTTCTTTAAGTTCTTGGATTTGGAAACCCTTTAAATGTAATATGATTTTTGGGTGTACTTAGATTTTACTTTGACAGTTTTAAATGTACAGTCCTATTGTACATACTTTTCAGTATCTAATATGTAGTTTTCCCACTAGCAAACATTTCAAAGTTGACATATACCCACACACACCATGACAATTACCAGAAGAGACCAAAGACAGAAAATAAGGGAATTTTGATTTAAAAAATAAATAAATAAATAAATGCATAAGGTTTGATTGAATCTAGAAAAATTCAGCATGGCATTATAACCTTTTTTTCAGCGTAGGTGACAGCAGGCCATATGGAAAAAGATTAAATTAAGCAAGCCAGTCAAAAAGCAAAAACAAGTTCCCACCCTGTTCCTTCTGGCTGCTCTCCTGAACATAAAAATTAACATTTTATTCACTTTTTAAATATGTATAAATAAATTAAAAGGCGAGAAATTAAAAGAGGCAGCTAGCCAATATGGAGTGCCAGGTAATATGCCTCCCAAAGTGACATGGCAAGCTTTGCATCTGTGCAGTTTTCAGCTTGTCATGCATCGTCTTGCATCATACTCCCAATTCCATTACTGAATCATTGCACGTCCTGTTGTTTTAGAGAACTTTGTTTAAAATGGGTTTCAAAGGAGATTTTTTTCCCCATCTTGCCATTGCTGGGATGTTGCAGCAATTTCTCCTTCTGTCTAGGCAGGGGGAGAGAGAGGCTCCTTACAGTCTTTGTCTGCGATGGAGCCTGTGGCTGAGCAAGGCGCCAGCATCTGACATTAAAACAGATGTTGGGAGGTGCCGCTCACACAAAAGGAAAATGCAGCCATATGGGCATGCGAACGACACAGGAGGGGCTTGTTTGGAGTCTGTCTTTGGGCAGCAATACCGAGAGTGGAGCCGTTACAAGGGAAGCGGCACCAGGATTTAAATTGGGGGATCTAAAATAGGCATAAAGAAAAAAAGAGGGGTGGATTCTGATAAGAAAGGTCTTAAATAGTGGAAAGTACCTAAATACTGGAGGAGCCATGGGGAGCTGGCAAACATCATTCAAGAGCTGTATGGAACTTTAGAGGGAAGCAGGAGGCTGTTTAATAACAAGCAAACTCTTTTCCTAATTTTTTCTAAAAGGAAGGAGAATGTATTGTCTGTAGCAACCTGTGCAGAATACAATGTTTTGCTTGGCTGATAAAGGAAATGCAGACATTTGATGTTTTCAGACATTTGATACATTATCCATAGCACACTGATAATAATGTCAGAGCATCCAATAAAAAATGATTCTGTCTATGCTTTACTATTTAGAATCTGTTACCAATAGTTACTGCACTGCATGTTCGGAACAAAACTGAAAGAAAAAAAAATCATATTTTTTAAAATTTTAGGCCATGCAGAGAATCACATATGCGCCATGGGCCCTACTAACAGTTTTTGCTTTAAAGGAGAACCAAGAGGACAAGAGGAAAAAATATGGTCGTGAAACACTCTTAGCATACTACTGCATAAATGCCAACATTTCAGTAAGCGTTGGTGGATCCATTTCTGTGATTGAACAAATAGAGGTGTGTATTCCTATAGTGGCAGTGTATGAACTATCCCTTCCTACGGGGGCATTTCAAGATACAAAGGTGGTAGGGGGGCAACTTGCTGAATAAGGGAATGTTCTGCAGAAAGAGAGATACTGGGGGTAAGTTGCTTTCAAAGGCTCGATCAAATCAAGTCAAATTTGGTTGAAACATGTTGAAATAATTTGACTTGTTAATGGCTTGCATTACTTTTATAGCTTGGTGCATCTGATTTGTCACCATGAATAAGGCCTTCACTATAGCCCAGCCATGACCTGCTTTTCATGTATCTAGTTCAGTATAAAAGGAACATTTAACCAATTGTTATATACAACAAGAACATGTTCTCCTTAAAAAAGGCTTTTATATGGGAGGACTCATGGGGTTCTATTTAAAAAAAACAAGGAATAAGCATAGCCCTTTTTTAGACATATTGAACACGAGGCCCACTGTTAATAAGTAAATCTAAAGATTTTAAACAAGGATAACATAAAAGGTAAACTACCTGTGCTAAACAAGAAGAGAGAAAAAAACAAAAAAAAAAAAACAACAGATTGGAGAAGGCACTAATTCTAAGGGGTTAGTAAGAGGATGAGGGAGACAGTAATAGGGAATGTTAGGATGATCACCAAATGAGACTAAGAAAAGCTGAGAAAGTCCAGCTAGGTCAGCATGTGGTGTGAAAGGATAACCGAGGTGAAAATCCTTAGGATAAGTTAACATCATAATTTTCATTACCGGGAAAAATTGCTTCACAAACTATTTAGATGTCTAAAAACCACAGGGCCTGTTTTATTTATTAGTGAACGGCACCAACAAGCTCGAGGTGAAAGAACGAGCCTGGAAAACAGAAAACAATACCAATCCTATTATTAAAGGACAGAACGGAAATTTTAAACTAGCAGGAAAAAGCTAGAGCTTCCATTTAACAAATATCTGCTGGTTTACCACACTTAGTAAAAAAAACAGATAAACCATGGTCCCACATACAGACTATCCAGGACTGTCCCATATAACACAGGTGCCCTCTCTGTCCCTGTGTTACTTTTCCCACTCCCTCTGCTCCAGCCCGTGGGAGAGAAACCAATGGGTGACCCTTGCAATTTTCTCTCTATTCTGGCCATGCATTTCAGCAGGGTATGGTCTGTGATGGACTGAACTTCCTTCCTAACAGATAATATCTAAGGCTCTCCACTTGATGGCCAGGCATTCCAGTTCCACAATGGAATACATGCTCTCTGTGGGGGTCGACTTCTTACTGAGGAATGCCACTGGATGTTCTTTCCTATTCACTACCTGGGACAGGACCCCCTCTAAAGCTGACCTCTGAGGTTTCTGTCTGCACCAAGAATTCCTTCTGAAAGTTGGGAACAATCAGAACTGGGCACTTGCACAACACAGCCTTCGGGTCTTTGAAGGCTCTTTCCGCTTCTTTGTACCAAGTAATTGCTCCTATTTTCTGCCCTTTCGTGAGGTCTGTGAGTGGGGCCACTAGGGTGGCAAAATTGGGGACAAACCTCAAATAATACCCAATAATCCCCAAGAAGGCTCACCTATTTTTTTTAAATGGAAAACAATATGCTGTGGCAGGCTGATGCAAGTAAAACTTGCTTATCTCATTCCTATGGTGACTTGATCTAGCAGGGTGTAGTCTGCTGACAATGGAGTTTTGTGTTAACTGTCAGAATAGAGTGTCAGTTACACTGACATCCTGAGTTCTGGGTGTCATAATAAGTTTTTTTGTGACAATAAGTTTTTTTGTGAGGCAAAAATACAGAGAGAACTAGAGAACTGTGTGACTGGGTCAGAGGTCACAGCATATTTAGAGCTGTAGAATGTACACCACATGGAATATACATGTAACAAATAGATATTAGTAATGCTAAAGATATATAATAAATGTTTGATGTGTTAACCTCCCTGGCGGTATTCCCGAGTGCGGTTCGGGGTTAATGTTCAGTACCAAAAGCGATAACCCCGAGCCAGATTCCAGGGTGGAATTGCAAGTGAGTTTTAAAACTTATCTGGTCCCCACGTGCCCGCAGTGTCCTCCAGCGATGCCCGGCATCTGCTTCTCCGGCGATGCCCAGCCAGCATCTGAGTCTCCGGCGTGTGAACGTTGGGAATGCGAGGCCAGGGGACGCAGATGCCGGCCATGCAAGGCCGTATGGGTGTGCGGCTGAGAGGCGGGACCAGGCAGGAAAATTAAAGTAATAAATAATAAGTAGACTTCTGGAGGCAGAGCGATTAGAGCAGCCATGTTTTACACAGGCTCCCTGGCTCCCTGCTACCTGACAAAATTTTCTTCTACACAGGCTCACACACTGAGTTTTTTCCCTGTGTATCAGCCGGGGCTCTTGCAGGGAGCGAATAGAAGGTGTGGGAGCCCAGAACGAGTGGCTCCCACCCCACGAAGTCCTGGAGTGAGCTCTGCCTGCTGGCGTTTTTTGCATCATTTCATGCAGTTATTCTGGTCGGAGCATTCCTAATGTTTACACTCTTTTGGCTTTAGGAACTACATTTTTTTTCTCCTTTGGCACCCTTAGAAGCTTTAAATATTTTTCAGCACTAAAAAAAGGATTATTTTTGGAGAAAAAAAGGGAATGGCTACTTTTTCCACAGGACATTGTGCTTCATACAGCATGAAGTGAATACCTAATGTTGGACACCCTCTGTGTATACTTGAAATTTCAGTGCATTATTGAAATACCAGTTGATCTTTTTGGAGTTGCAGGAGAAGTATTGCAATTTATCATCAGTAACGTGCTTAAACAAATGCTTCTTGATTTGCATTTTCCTGCTATACTTCTTTGGAATGCTGGAAACCGGCTTATTGTAAGATAATTTCTACAAATTTACACAGTACATAGTTGAAATCTAAGTGAGCCTTTAGAATATGTAGGAAAAATATTTATTTCAACTACTGCAATTTTTCATCCAAATAAGTAAATTTCTCTAGTAGTGTACCTGGACCGGATGGATTTTTAAATGCTTATTAGAAAAAGTTTGTTCCCACCCTGGTGCCTCACCTGGTGGAGTATTTTAATTACTTCAGAAAAAAGAATCCCCTTGCCCCTGGGGCAAATTTGGCATATATTAGCGTAATTCCTAAACCAGGGAAAGATGCCACTGAGGTCTCAAATTATAGAGCAATTTTTCTTATAAATTGTGGCTTGAATCACCCGGTTCAATTAATTTTTGGGAGTGTATATTTATATGGACCAGGTGGGGTTTTTGCTTCACAGACAGGCCCCAGACCAGACAAGGAGGTCTATTGATTTAATCTCTCTCCTAAATAGCCAAAAAGATCAAGGGCCTAGCCGGGAAGGGTATTTTTATCACTGGATATTCAAAAGGCTTTTGATAGCATATCTTGGCAATACCTATTCTCGTTTTTGTCTGCAATGGGGTTTGGCCCCCACTTCACCAATCTTCTCAGGGCATATAATACACCTTCGGCCACTATCTCCTTGGGAGGCTTTCTGTCCTCCTCCATTTTGGTTTAAAAAAGTACTAGACAAAGCTGTCCTCTTTCCACACTCCTCTTTGCTTTAGCCATGGAGCCGTTGGCGATTGCTATTAGATCCAATCCAAATTTTAAAGGTATTCTTTGTGGTAACATGGAACATAAATGTGCCCTGTTTGCAGATGATGTGCTAATGTATATCACTTCCCCCCTTACCCACTTTACCCAATCTGTTCAGGCTTCTGGGAGAATTTGAAAGGATCTCGGGTCTACGGGTTAACAGTGCCATATCCCAAGCTATTAATATTCCTGCTAACTTATTGACCCCCTCCTATCAAACTCTATACCGTGCTAACTATGAACATCTCTTTAAAACCATTCTTTCTGACCTGAACAGATAGATGAAGTTGCCCGTCATGGTTCAGGCAGATGGCTTCCATTAAAATGAATGTTCTCCCTAGACTACATTATCTCTTTCGCACTCTCCCGTTCCCAATTCCTGCTCATAATTTACATTGTCTGCAAACAAAAATTATGCAATTTATTTGGAACAGGAAAAAAGCAGGGCTCAAAAAGCTTCTCTGTACGCTTCACTTACCCAGGAAGGTTTGGGAGTCCCCCATATTATCCATTTTTATAGAGCAGCGCAATTAGCCCAAATCTTACTGTGTAATGTCTCTGGTCCCAAACCCCAATGGATAGACTTGGAGGGGCTAGCTTGTCCACAGCTTTCTTTATCTGTCCTTTATGGACTTCAAAGAAATATAGACCTCAGATAACTTGCCTGGCGCTTGTCCATTCTCTGACAATTTGGGATAAGCTGCGGTCTCATCCGCAAAATTTTCGAGCACCATGCCCCTTTAACTCCACTATGGGATAATCTAGAATTTTCCCCTGGTAAAAACTGTGACGGTTTTAAGTGGTGGATATGCAAAGGTTTCCTGAAAATAAATAAATAAATGAAAAGAAATGTGTTGGATGTGAGAGTGTTTGGCTTTGATGATCTAACTAGTAAAGGAAAACTTCCAGCTAGATAATATTTTAGATTTCGACAGATTAAATCTTTTGTCTACTCCAAAATTAGAATGGCTTCCTCTCCTTATAGATCCACTTCTTTTGAAAGCTCTTGCCGATCACTAGCTGATACGAGAGGCCAGATCTCTCTGCATATATATACTATACTCTTGCACTTGCTACTCCCAATGCAAAACTTAAAAACATTGAACAATGGGAGCAGGACCTAGGTGTATGCTGGAAAAAGGAAGACTGGGATGAAATACTTTAAGCTCTATCTAAAGTCTCCCTGAATTAGGGTCTGGTTGAAGCTAATTGCAAAGTTTTATTGAGGTGGTATCTGGTTCCAAACCAACTAGCAAAATACACTTCGACAATTTCTCCATTTTGTTTTAGAGGTTGTGTGTCTAGAGGCATTATGTTTCATATTTGGTGGACATGCCCAATAGCCCAAGTGTTTTGGTCAGCAGTTTTTAATTTGATTTTAGATGTCACTTCCTACTATATTGATAAAGCGCCAGAATCTGCATTGTTTAGCAAATTGGATTGCCCTTTACCCACCTGCTCGAGAAAATTGATTAGCCTGATTTTATTAGCTGCTTGAATCTCACTGGCAAAAGCTTGGAAACAACCTGATATTCCCCTTGATCCCATAGCTGCAAAATTGAACTGGATCATGGTCAATGATAGGTTATCTACCATACTTACCGATAAAATGGAGAAGGGAAAAGGGAAATAAAATAAAAACTAAATGGATCATGTGCAGTCCAGTCATAATACCTTCAGCAGGATGGGAACCAAAGATAATCCGAAAACAAATTTGGTCAAGGCAACCTATAGCTTAATATTCCTCTAATATCTTTCTATAGCGGGTTAGGATGTTCCCAACATCCTTGTATCATACCACACTGAATGGCAGAATAGCTCAATAACATCATTCAGTTTTTCTGGTATATTGCAAATAGGCCATCCATGTGCCAAAAATGTTTTGGGAGTGTGTATCGAGATGTTGAGTCACCTGTCTTGTCTATGAGCATCAGGGAATGTAGATAATTTAAAACCTGCGTTGTTGTGGGGGGACGTTTCTCTATCTAGTTTTTTAGCATTGCCTTTTTAGCAGGCAATAGACATAGGTGTACAAATTTTGGTATTGTATTTGGGGTGTCTCGATTTGATGGATCAGAGCCTGTCCTCAATACATAAAACAGGGCTATGTAAGTGGTCAAGGGGTATTTTTGACTAGTGATAGTCTCTATCAATATGTACATCAAGACCCAGAACCTTTGATTTTGTGACATTCCCACAATGCATGTTCCAAAGGTGCCATGGAAAGATTTCATTTCGGACAGGCAGTCAAACACTCATTAAGCACCAATGGTTTAATTTTTAAATAAAAAGCATAATATGCTCTGTGTATAATTTTATATTGCATTTTTCCCCACAGTTCGCCAATTATAATTTTCCTTACAAGGGCCCATCTAGACTCCAACATTTCGAGTCTATCTGCATACGGCAGGTCTAAATATAGTGCCCATAGAAGACATCTGGGTATTTATTGCACTAGTGGATTCCATTATCAAAGGATAAATATCGGAAATGGAATGCTTGGAAAGTGGGGTTCCCAATATATTGGATATTGAGGATGCTAGCAGAATTGGTTGTGTGGTGTTTGCCCCTCCAAATATAGCATGCTTATTTGTAAATAATAAAGAAAATGGTGTGAGGGGAGAGCATATTTGAGTTTTAAAATATCAAAAGGTAAAAACTCATTATTTTCATCGAGGACATGGGCTAGAAAAGTTATGCCACTCCTCTCCCAAAAAACAATACGACTTGCACTGTAATCCTTGAGGGAACCCCGGTGTAGTTCGTATGGGCATAGCCGTGATAAATTGTGTCGAGCATGTAATTTTTTATTCTCTCTTCATGCAATTAAAGTATCACGCAATAATAAATTAGACTTGAGATTGCGTGGAATGGCCTTATATGGTGAATTAAGTAATCCTATTAAAGAGTATGGTTTCACTAATAACGACTCCAATTTTATCACTGTGTAGTGTGACGTGCCGTGCCACCAGTCCTTTAAATCTTTACGAATTATTAAGCAGGCGAAATTGTACCTTCTTATATCAGGGAAATGTATTCTCAAGTTCTGCTTTGGGCAGGATAATTTGGCTCTAGCTATACATGGTACTTTTCCTTGCCATAGAAATGACACAAAGGCTGAATGTAACCTCTGAATATCCAGGTGGTGTAATAAAAAAGGTGAGGTTTGTAGTGGGTACAGTAATCTGGCAAAACTGATCATTTTGATTAAATGACATCGACCCATTAGTGATAAAGGTAAATTTTTCCAACTTTTCAATTCTAACAGAATTTTTGTAATAAGTAGAGCATAGTTAAGTCTATACATTTCTGCTGCATAGCGAGTTACTTGCACCCCTAAGTAAGTAATAGAAGTTTTGGCAATCTTAAGGCCTAAATTGGCTACTGTAATCACAGTACTCGGAGGAGGAGCGGGCCAAAAAAGCAACAGTTCGCTATTAGTATAATTTATGCAAAACCCTGAGAATGCGCCAAAATTTTTAATCCAGTTATCCAGGTAAGTCCCTCTTAGGGTTATCTAAAAATAATAAAATATTGTCAGCAAATATTGCTAACTTAATTTGTTTGTTATAGATAGGTGTTCCTTCATATATGCTATTGCTTTGAAAAGATTTTGCCAGGGGTTCTATTGCC
Organism: Pyxicephalus adspersus; assembly: GCF_032062135.1. Lineage (NCBI taxonomy): Eukaryota > Metazoa > Chordata > Amphibia > Anura > Pyxicephalidae > Pyxicephalus > Pyxicephalus adspersus. Next base: position 6,751,546 of record NC_092870.1, on the reverse strand, counting down.
AGATTAAAAAGAAGTGGTAAAAGCGGGCATCCTTGACATGTACCTCTACCTAGTTGAAAAACCTTAGCTAATGCACCAGCTACATGAACTTGAGCCATACAACAAGAATACATCGACTGTACAAATGTGCTAATATAACCTTGAAAAACAAATCTTTGTAATACTGCATGTAACCAATTCTATTCAACGCTGTCAAACGCCTTTTCTGCATCCAGCATCAACAAAGCAGCTGAAGCAGAAAAGTCGTCTGACAGCCGAGCCTGTTCTAACACACATAACAGTTTCCTAATATTATAAGTTGTGGATCTCACCTTCACAAAACCTGACTGAGCAGGGCTGACCAGTCTCGGAAGAAGTTGAGCCAAGCAATCAGCCAATATTTTTTATAGCAATTTAACGTCCTGGTTAAGCAATGAGATAGGTCGGTATGACCCCGGATCCAGTGGGTCCCTTTGCTTCTTAAGTAATACTTTAATATAGGCCAACAGTCCCGTTTGCAGGTATGTAGACTTAGTAAACATCTCCCTGTACAAAGCTATAAACTGGCATACGATGTCATCAGCTAATATTTTAAACAATTCGGCTGGTAGTCAATCCAGACCAGGTGCTTTTGCATTATTGGTTTGCTTGATAGCTGCTAACACCTCTTCCGAGGTAATATTTGAATTGAGGTAGGATAACTCTTCTTCCGAAAGACAGGGAAGAATCAGTTGATCTCAAAACGCTTGACTCCTAGTTGTATCATTATTTTGCGTTTTGTAAAGATATTCATAGAAAAAAGCAAAAACATAGGCTATGTCTCTAGGTAAATGTTGAATCTTGCCCAACGGATTTTGAATCGCTGTTGAACGTGGAGGTGCACGATAACCTCTTGCCAGATTTGCCAATAACCTTCCGAATTTATTTCCATAGCGGAAAAATTCTGTTGCTCAGTAGCAAGAGCAAAAGTCAGTAGCAAAAGTCGCATGTTCTCTTAGCTTGTACCCATACATCCCGAGCTTGGAAAGTCATGGATCTCTTGTAGGTGTCATAGGCTTGCCTCGCTTGATTACAAGCTATAATATAATTATGTATCAATTTTGGTTAAGAGATCAGCAGTGACTAAAAACTAATCTATCATTGACATGGTAGAATGTACAGCAGATACATGTGTATAATCCCTTTCCAGGGGATGTAGATGTCTCCAGATATCTATCAGTGATGTAGATGAAAGAAATAATTGGAAGGATTTATCATTTGCAGTTGTAGTGCCAGTACTCAGTGGTGGTGGATTCATGTCCTCCAGTGTCTGGTACAGCGTTAAAGTCTCCCGCAACTAGTACTGGAATTGAAACCTGGGCATTGAGACGCTGTGCAAGTTCTTCATAGAAGAGCCGGTTATCCTGGTTAGGACTATATGCAGCTCCAAAGGTCAGAGAACCAGCTGAAAATTGTAATGTGATTGATGCCTAACGACCCTCCATAGAATCACTGGATCTGGCCAGAACAATTGCAGATTTGTTTTAAGAAGAATTAACACTCCTGCTCCTCTGCCTGAGGCAGAAGCTCCCCATACCTCTTCCACACATTGTTTCTTCATCAGATGATAGATTGGAGCTGATAAAGGTGTTTCATGTAATATAACAACATCTGTTTTTAACATTTTAGGTGCCTCAGAACCTTGACCTGCTTGTATGGTGATCTGAGTCCTTTAACATTCCAGGTCACTATTTTTATCTAAGGTGGCTTAAAAAAATGTCAGAATAGAAGTAGGGTATGTGACCAAAAAACATAAACCATCAGACTGTCCCAACTGAGCAGTCCCATGGTAAATAAGATCAAGTTATATATTGTCATTCATTTTGTACGTTGAACACGCTTGAAAGACTGCACAAATTCAAACAAAAAATAGTGAAAAACAAGGGTGAAAAATAAAACTAAAAATTGGGAGACAAAGATTTTAGATAGGAATGTGGGTGCTAGACTTTCTTTTTCCCCAATACAAAATCCGTTCATTATCCAACAATCTGATGTACTAAAGAATTTCTTCTTCACTTGTATATATAAATACAATGCTTTAGAATAACTCTGGACAAAAATGCAGTAAGATCAATTGCGATCCCTCGGCTCCCTCTAGTGGACATTAACTTTAGTAACAAAATAGATCATATTTCCATGTGTCCTCAAATTTGCTTTAAAAACTTAGGCATGTAAACATAGGTTCGTCATTAAAATCATTCTTCACGTTTATTGTGGCTTAGGAGATGAGGAAGGTGATGATAGATCCGACCTGGGAGAGGGAGACCTTCTTATTTCCTGATGTGCAGACTCATCTTCCCCCAGAGCATTAACAAAGGAGGCTGCTAGCAAGGGGTCTTTAAAAAGTTGTATCTTTCTATCCAGGAGAAAAACTTTAAGCACTGCAGGATACAGGAGAGTGAATTTTTTTCCCTTAGAAATTAATTGTTTGCATATTGGCGAAAACGCCCTTGTGGCAACCTTGTGGTTTTCGGCGGAATAATCAGAAATTAGCAGCAATTTGTGGTTATCATATAGGAAGTGCTCTTGTGATGTATAGTGTTATGCAAGCGGGTGTGGACCCACTGTGCCACTGACCGGGTACACTCCAGAGGGGCGTGACTAAGCAGCTACCAGGTCTTCGCTAGAGCCCCTGATGGTGGGGATAGGCTTGGGCTGCGGGGTAGCTGCCAGGTGCCACTCCAGAGCAATCCCCAGGCCAGTGGCAGCTGACCACAGGAGTCAGGAAGCAAGGATCCAAGATCAAGATCAGGGGGCAATCAGGCGAAGTCCAGAAACGTAATCCAAGGTCAGGGTCAGGCGGCAAACAGGCACAGTCCAAAACTTATCCGAGGTCAGGGTCAGGCAGCAAACAGGCAGAGTCCAAAATCGTCAGCAAGGTCCGGTACACGGTAGAACAAAACAGGAACACACCTTAGCACAGAGAGTAACACAGAGGAAGCCAGAGATTGCTCAGGCAACTTCCTGTAGTAGGAGGTGCCTTTAAGTACCTGCAGGTAATCACCCATAGGCTGGGGAAAACAGAGGGCGTGTGTTACCTCAGACAAGGAGAGACACACCCACACCAGCTCAACACCAGAGCAAGTCTCAACACAGGAATAGAACATAGGAAGGAGGTTACCTGAAAGACAGGACCCGGCGCCCGTGTCTTCGATTAGGAGCAGTGGCGCCGGCACGACCTGCAGTGCTAACATATAGGCTTTCAGTAGTTGTAATTTGTCATTAATTTGTCCAAGTATTTGGTAATTATAGGCCTTGGAGCCTGCCTGTTGTGTTGACGTGGGCCCATTCTTTGTGCTCGTTCAACTCTTAGAGGGGCTTTAAGCCCTAAAGCTTTTGGCAGTTCTAAAGTACAAAATTTAAAAACATCTGGTGCTTTAAAAGATTCTGGCAAGCCGATTATTCTAATAATATTGCGGTGTGATCTATTTTCCATATCCACCACCTTTTCAAATAGAGTGGTATACTGTTCCCCCATCTACTGTTGCTGGGTACGGGCATTCAATAAATCATCCTCAAGATCACTTATTCTTTGCTGTAAAGCATGTATGTGAACTTTTAAACAAAAGGAGTTAAATCCTTATAGTAACCACAAACTGTAAGTAAACGTTTATAACTCCTTGTAAACAAAAAAACATTATTACTGGGAAGATGAGTGGTAGCAAGGTGGAAGGTTTGGTTCAGTCCACAGTCTGCCATATGTATGCACAAATGGGGCAACAGCTCCTAGGTGAATACCGCTGTGACAAATGTGAGCAAGTCGCCTTTCTGGTATCTCGCATTGGAGAGCTGGAGAAGCGTATTGCAACACTGAAATCACTGGATAACCTTGAGAGGGGTCTCCTGCTCACTGAGCAGACAGTTATTGGCTTGGATGTGGAGGGTGGAAAGGTTAATAAGGATGAACATGTAGGTAGCTGGGTTACTGTACCTAGAGGGAGTGGTAGGGGCTCCCAGAAAAGGAAAGCCAGCCCTATGTTTGAGCACCCCAACATGTTTGCAAAGTTATGTGAAGATGTGCAGGTGGCAGACCCAGTGGTGGCAACCCTAGATATTACTGCTACCCCTAACAGCCGGGACAGCAGCCCATCTAGTAGCGGAGGGGAGGGAAACGCAGGAAGGAAAAGACAATTGGTAGTCATAGGGGATTCTATCATCAGGAGGTTCATAGAGCACTGGGCTGACTTTTCATTGGGGTACAACATGTATGCCAGAGATGGTTTGCACCTAAATGAAAGGGGGTCTGCTGTGCTAGGGGAAAGATTTAGGGGAATGGTGGAGGGATATTTAAACTAGGACAAAGGGGGGTGGGACAGTCAAATAAGGTGGCAGAAAGGTTAGTCAGGGGTCAGACACTAGTGGAGGGTGGAATGGGGATAGTTGGGGGGAGGATTATGGATAATTGTAACAAACATTGGATTGTGCAGTACAAGTTGTACTAAAAATTAAAATGATTTGGCAAACAATGATGGTAAAAGCAGCAATGGTTTAAAGAGCCTGTTCACCAATGCTAGAAGTCTAGCAAACAAGATAAGGGAGTTGGAAGCATTAATGAGTCAGGGGAATTATGACTTAGTTGGTATTGCTGAATCCTGGCTTTGTTCTTCACATGACTGGGCTGTCAATATTCCTAGGTATACTCTCTTTCATAAAGACAGAGTCAAAGGAAAGGGCGGTGGTGTCTGTCTGTATGTGAGAAGTGATCTAAAAGTGAATGTGAATGAAGAAATTGCAGATGTAACAAGTTATGAGTGGAGTTGAATGTGGGGTTGAATAACACACAATTAATGAATGGAGTCTGCTATAGGCCCCCCAGTGCTAAGGAAGAAATAGAAAATCAACTACTACCACAGATAGAAAAAGCAGCAAAAAGTTGAAGTGTTTTAATCATGGGAAATATCAACTACCCTGACAATGACTGGCTAAAATTAAAACCCATGTGGCTCACAGCTGATGTTAAAAAAGCCATAAGGAACAAGAAAAGGGCATGCCAAAATATAAATATGAAGGATCACCTTCATCATTTGAAACCTATAAAGAATATAACAAAAGATGTAAAAAGGAGATAAAATGTGCAAAACTTCAAAATGAAAGACAGATTGCAAAGGAAAGTAAGGCAAACCCCCTAAAATTTTTCAAATATATTAATAGCAAAAATATCAGATCTGAGCATGTAGGCCCCTAAAGGATGTTGCTGGGTTGGTAACTGAAGATAAAGACAAGGCAGATTTACTAAACACTTTTTTTAGCTCTGTGTGCACAAAAGTAAATAGCAGCGCTCAAGCCCAAATTCATAATAGCAATGTCACTGCCTTAAATGAGTCACAATGGCTCAGAATTGATATGATTGAGAAACAGCTGGGAAAAATTAAGGTTGACAAAGCACCAGGACCTGATGGATTACATCCACGTGTCCTCAAAGAGCTGAGCTCAGTTATTTCAAAGCCATTATTTCTAATTTTTAGAGACTCTTTAGTCACTGGCAGGGTACCGATGGATTGGTGTAAGGCCAAGGTGGTTCCTATCTTCAAAAAGGGAGCAAAGTCATTACCAGGTAACTACAGAACCGTTAGTTTAACATCCATAGTTGGAAAGTTTTAGATAGTTTGATAAAGAGCAACATAGAGCCACAGTTTCTGCTAGAAAATAATGTTATAAGTGATAGTCAGCATGGCTTCAAGAAAGACAGAAGTTGTCAAACAAATTTACTCTCTTTTTTGAGGAGGTAAGCAAACAGGTAGACAGTGGAATAGCAGTTGATATAGTGTACTTGGACTTTGCTAAAGCATTTGACACTGTACCCCACAGACGGTTAATATGCAAGTTAGGGTCGATTTAGTCGGTTTAGAAAAGTCAATCTGTAAATGGATAGGGAACTGGCATGTGGAACTGAAGATCGCATCCAGAAAGTTGTAATTAATGATTCATACTCTGAATGGTCTAAGGTTATTAGTGGTGTACCCCAGGGTTCAATGTTGGGACCTTTACTGTTTAACATCTTCATAAAAGATATAGAGTTTGGGATTAAAAGTACCATTTCTGTGTTTGCAGATGACACCAAACTATGTAATGGAATTAATTTCATTCAGGATGTTGATAATCTACAAGCAGACCTGGATGTACTGTTTGATTGGGCAGCCAAGTGGCAAATGACATTTCATATAGATAAATGTAAAATTATGCACTTGGGAGCTAACAACATGCATGCTTCATACTGTCTAGGGGGAATACATTTGGGGGAGTCAGAAATGGAAAAGGATCTGGGGGTTCTGGTAGATTATAGATTTAATAACAACATGCAATGCCAAGCTGCAATATCTAAAGCTAGTAAAGTACTTTCTTGTATTAAAAGAGGAATAGACTGCAGAGCTGGAGACATTATCCTGCCCCTGTACAAAGCATTGGTCAGACCGCATCTGGAATATGCAGTACAGTTTTGGGCACCAGTTCACAAAAAGGACATTGTGGAATTGAAAAGAGAGTGCAGAGAAGGGCAACTAAAATAATAAAAGGAATGGAGGAGCTCAGCTATGAGGAGAGATTAGCTGAACTGAATCTATTCTCCCTTGAGAAGAGACGTTTAAGGGGGGCAACTACTATAGATTGCTTTAAGAAAAAGCTGGATGTTTTTCTAGAAGCACAGAATATAACTGGGTATTAAGGCTTTAAAGTAAAAATAACAGTGACTGTTGATCCAGGGAACATCCAATTGCCTCATGGAATCGGAAAGGAATTTTTTTCCCCCTGTTTAAGCAAATTGTACCATGGGATTTTTTTGCCTTCCTCTGGACCAACTATGTCTTATAGAGTTTTATATCTGGGATATGTTTATTTCCCTAGTGGTTGAACTTGATGGACTTTTGTCATGGTAGATGGTGGTTCAAAAGTTTTGTTACCATACTATGACAAGAAATTTGAAGGATTAAAAAAAACATAGAAACTACTCTTTCAACAATTTCCTCTAATAGCCAGCGCATAGCAGAGTTAGAGCAGAGGGTTAGTGATTTGGAGGATCAATTGCTGGACTCTCAAAATAATATCTCAGCGCAGACCAATACACTTACCTCTATGGAAATTAAATTAGAAGACATGGAAAACAAAAGTAGAAGATCAAACTTTCGTCTTATTGGTATCCCTGAAAGTTATAAGGTACATGAGTTACTCCAATTTCTTACATCCAATCTAATGGTAGCACTAAATCTTCCTCTCAGTCCTGGTCGATCTATTGAATGGGCTCATCGCATTGGCCCCGACAGTCCCAGTACTAATCAACGCCCTCGCCCTGTTATTATTAAATATTTTCATTACGCTGATAAAGACGCTATTATTGGAGCCTACAGGAAAATCCGAGATTTTAGTGTCGAAGGACATAAAATCTTCATGTTTCAGGACTACTCAGCTGCGGTGTCGCAGAAGCGTAAAAGTTTTGCCCTAGAGTGTAAACGCTTGGTAGAACCTGCAACCTGTTTATGCACTGCAATTGTTATATACATTGCTAAAATTTCAGGAATGATTTCAAAATTTGCAATTACTCTCTGTACTACATCCCTTTGTTGGTGATTCCCGACAGCAGGATATTCAATATAATTATGAGATAAGGATGTACTTGATGTTAAAAGTGATTTTACTGTTTGAAATGTTTTTTTTTTTATTCCTCTCTCTTGGAAGTCAAAAGGTATCTGAGGAAATTATTAGGATCTTAAATTTAACTTTATTTTCTTTGGGAATATTATTATGTATCCCAATGACCAAAGGCTGCTTGCTGGGATAACCATGGTTGTTTAGGTGCTTCAATGCTGATTTTAACAAATAGAGAATAAGAAGAATCCATCTCATTTGAAAATTTTGTCATGGTATGTTGCAGGCTTAAACAGTCCACAAAAACGAAAAAAAGGTGCTGTTACATCTTAATAAACAATCTCTTGATATTGGGTTCTTGCAAGAAACACATTGGAAAGAGGCGCAGGCCCTACTTCTACGAGCCCTATGGATTAGCGAAGTGATTCATACAACATATAAAACCAAAACAAGGGGGGTAGCTCTTATATTTGAAAAAAAATTACCATATAAAATTATAGATATTGAACGGGACCCTGGAAGTGGATATCTTTTTGCATGGATAGAAATTGCAGGAACACCATATTCTCTTTGCTTATGCCCCTAATACTTGCTCTTCTTCTTTTTTTTAATGTTTTATGTAAAATGATATTGGAAAATTCTTATTGCAACTTAATTTTGGCAGGTGATCCTAATGTGTTTCTAGACCCTTTATTGGACAGATCAAAATTACATTGCTCTAGGCCTGAATCTTCTACTTCTGACTTAAAATCTTTACTGTTACAAACTCCTTTAGTGGATGCTTGGCATTTTCTCCATCCAACAGAAAGGGATTACACGTGCTAATTTAAGGCGCACTCTACGTTTTCTAGAACAGATTTCATGTTGCTGTCAGAAGGGCTGCTTTCTGGAGTTATAAAAATATCAATTGGTAGTTTTTAAACCGCTTTCAAAAAGGTTTTTGTGGAGATTTTCTGCCTTTTTAAATAAATCCTCCTCATTTCAAGCCTATTTACAATCTCATTGGGCAAATGGATTAGATGATAATCTATTTTACTGGGATACCCTAGTTTTGTTATGGGGTACTATGAAGGCTGTGATGAGGGGGCATAATATGACATATACATCACAGCAGAATAGAGATTATAAAATTTATAACTCTCTCCAGGAAAAAGATACTCAGGCGTATAAATATTATCTTCATTGTAATGGAACGGAGGCCAAAAAAGTATGGCAAGAGGCGGTGATTCAACCTAATGCTCATGTAGCTCCTAGAATTAATACTTCATTTTTGTATTCTAAACATAAATTTTATTGTTCGGGCAACAAAATTGGTACTTTACTCTCACGTTTAGCTAATCCACATGGCCCTAAGTGTTATATCTTGCGGATAGAAGATCCTTAAGTTGATACCAATTACACTGCTCACTCTGAAATTCTTTCAGCTTTTGAAAAATATTATCAGACATTATACACTGCTCAAGTGTCTCAACCCGATTTACTTCTACGTCTATTTGATAAAGCCAAATTATCTAAACTCTCCTCAGAGCGTATAGAGTTTCTCAATGCTCCGGTGTCAGAGATAGAAGTTCTTCGTACAATAGGATCATTGGCTAGTAAGAAAACTCCGGGTCCAGATGGGTTTTCTGCAGAATATTATAAGCTCTTAGCAAAGGAAGTTAGTCCCTTCCTCACAAAGGTCTATAATCATATTCTGGTTCATCATACTCTTTTCCCGGAGTTTAATTAATCTTATACCACACTGATCCCCAAATCAGGGAAAGACCTAGATTACTCTCTTATTATAGGCCGATATCACTGTCAAATTGCGATTAAAAAATTCTTGCAAAACTTATGGCAAATAGAATGCAAACTTTTCTCCCTTCTATTTTAACCAAACATCAGGCTTAGTCTGGAACAGACATTCTACAGTAGGCATTGGAGCCGCTATAGCAGCAACTGTACAAGCTAATCAATCTTCTTAAACCAAACATATGCTGCTGAGTTTAGATGCGGAAAAGGCCTTTGATAAGATCGAGTGGCCATTATTAAATGCCATATTGTCTAGTAGAGCTTTTGGTCAGACATTTGCTTCTTATATACAATTTATTTATCATAACTCATCTACTTAGTTATTTATTAATGGGGATTTATCAAGCCCAATATTAAATGTCTAGAGGTACTCGGCAAGGTTGTCCCCTTTCTCCAATCTTCAATTTAATTTAGCCCTAGATCCTCTTCTTCAATTTCCAGAGATATCAATGGAATTTGAAGGCATCCAGATAGGCACCCAGGCATTAAAAATGCTTTGTTGTTTTTCATTGCAAATGTGAAAAAAAGTTTAAAAAGTTTATTGTATATTATGTTTTGCACAAGTACAAATCCTTCAATAAAAAAATAATAAAACAAAAAAATACTTATTGAGGGGTTAACACTGGAGCTGGACAAAAGAAAATGCTGGATTAAGCCACAGGTAAACAGGAACTAGCTAAATAGCCAAGGATGGTTAAGAGGCTATTTTCTGATTGGCCAGCGGATTGGACGGAATTGATAAAGCCTTGAAACAGAGGCACGCCCAGCGTCAGAACTGCCCACATGCGCAAGTGAGAGGCGTCTGTCCTTTAGTGAGGAGGAGGTAAGTGTGACATTAATAAAGACTGACACCATTGTTAGGACAGGTAACGTGCTTGTGGCGCAGTTATATTGGCTAGCTGCAAAACAACCTCAAGCAGCACAAAAGTGCCTAGTCATTCCCTTGATATCGGTCGATAACAATCTGACCATCTGTCAGGGGCCGTCGAGAGCAGTTTCTCGCCAATCCCAATTTTGTCTGCATAAAAGAGAGAGAGCAGATGAAGGCAAATTAGACCACTTTTGGTAACAGACATGTTGACCAGGAATCCTGCCCAGCTGATCCCTCTGGTTATCCTGACTGATAAAGTGGTCTCTATCAGCCCGAAGTGTTACCCGATGTTGCACCTGGTGATGACTTGTCTTCCTCAGTTCTGGTGCTGAGTCCTCTCTGGTGCTCCACTAACCCGACTCTCTCCTCTACAATCTATTATGAATGCTGCAGCCAGACTCATCCATCCTTCCCACCGCTCCTCTTCTGCTGCATCTCTTTGTAGTTCTTTTCATTGGCTTCCATTTCACCTTAGAATCAAATTCAAGCTCCTGTGCTTTGCCTTCAAATCCCTCCACAGTTCTTGTCTCACTTACCTTTCTGACCTGGTAAAGAAATACTCCCCTAGCCCCTCTCTTCGCTCCTCCAATGACCTACTACCGACTTCCTCACTCATAACCTCATCACACGCACAGCTCCAAGAGTTTTCTGGAGCTGCCCCGACTCTCTGGAAAGGTCTTCCTCGTCCTATTCGGCTTGCTCCTACTTTCTTCTCATTTAAAAGAGCACTCAAAAAAATGTTTTTTAAACTTGCCTATCCATCTTCTTCTGTCTTTTGAAACCCTCACTACTTCCCACCACTACATATCTTCCCCCCTATTGTGTGTTACTTCCCCCACCTCCTAGATTGTAAGCTCTACAGGGCAGGGTCCTCTCCTCCTGTGTCACAGTCTATATTTGTCTGTCATTTGCAACCCTTTTTTAATGTACAGCGCTGTGTAATATGTTGGAGCTATATAAATCCTGTTTATTAATAATAATAATGTATTATCCATTGGTAGTTTCCATGGGTAGATTGCTCCCTACTATGCCCGCATCATACTACCTAGAGTCTTACCATGAACCTGTTGCATGTATGGGATTACTTTTTAAAGGCTGGCAGACTTTCTAATAAACCAGGACCCATAACCCCGGCATTCGACAACTCAGCCTTCCCCTGGCAATGGGCGAGTGGCAATTCCCATCATGGACAGTGAAGGATGACAGGCATCTCCATAGTATTTTACAAAATAGACAGTTTTCCCCTCTGTTCTCCCTTGACATCTGGACCCGTAGACGTCCATCGTCCTGGTTTCTACAGCTATCGTCTTTCATTTTCTCCTCATCTAATTACACCAATATTCATAGGAACTTTACCCCACTATAGTCTGAGTCAGATAACGTTCGCAACACGTTATCTCAATGCTCTACAGAATCATACAGGACAGCCACTCTAGCTCTCTTATCTACATAGGTTATTGGGAAGCAGAGATGGGGGCATCCCAGCATTAAATTTTGAAAAACCCTTCATTCCCATGCATAAATTAGCTCTCACATGTAAAACGCCGGAGATCAACTACAAAATCCGCTCCAGATGGCACGTTTGTTCAACATATTCACATTGTATCTCCTCTTCCTACTCTGACAGATGCTGGCACTGCCAATACCACAGGAAACATATGATACTCATATATTGGGAATGCTTGTCTATCTTTTGACTATGGAAAAAGATCATACGATTATACAATACACTCACAGGATCTACTGTTCCCAACAACCCAAGGGTGGCCTTATTGTCTACGATTTTGGGTCAGTTAAATCCGCTAAAAGGAGTGTGCTTAGACACTTTATCACAGCAGCCAAAGCGATCATCCCTAGGTTGTGGAAACAAAAAGCAGCCCCCACTATGAGAGAATAGCTTGAGAAAATCTAGAATATGGAGTTGATTGTTGCAGAGTATAATGACCAGATGGAAAAATATAAATTGACTTGGTCTGGATGGGACTGTTTCAAGGAGTTACCCCAATTCCAAACCCTTTGGTCGTGATCTGGACAACAATAGTTGGCATTGAAGGTGCGGTTTTCTACCCCTACTCCCCGATCCTCCTTTGTACATATCCATATTATTGCCCCTGAATCCCTAGTCAGTACCCATCCCCTTGTCCGGTAGAGTTACGTTTAAGTATGTCCTCCTAGGGTTCTTTACTAGGCTCCCCACACCAAGCTACAAGGTTTCATTTGATATTTGAACATATGACAGGCTCTTACCAAGTTAGTTCTAAATGATAACTGCAATATGAACCACCTTGATAGACATCCTATTTTGGTAGATGTGGCTGTTTATTGGGTAATTGAGCAAGTATGTATCAGTGTACACAAAGGCAACACTCAGAGCTTGGTACTAACTTAAGTATAATCCTTGAGACACAAATCAGTGTATTACAGATATTACTCTGTCATTTGTTACATAAGGTTGTATATGAGCTACTCATATGTTTATTACGAGGTATGTGAGCTTGTACCATTTTGTTAATGTACCTATCCCCCTTTACCCCTTTTGTGGATAATGTTTGTAAAACTCGATGTTTGTATGTTATAAAAAGCCACCTGGGCCTTAGTACTGGCTAACTGGGCCACTAACAGTCTGTTAGCATAGTGTGAATGCTGCAGAGAAGAAGTATTTTGTATCAAAGCCTTGAAAATTTCCTGCATATTGGCCACCAAAATTTGGTACACTGTCTGGCAGGCTGGTAATAAGACAACTCCAGGCGTCAGCATCTCTTTAAGGGATCCTGCCTGTATTTATTGAGTGGAAAAAAAAGAACACAAAACAGTGTTCCCTTGCAGGGGTGTTTTAGCAACACGTCTTTAAAACAAAAGAATAGCCTGCTGGCTAGCAAAACAGAGGATTTTAGCAGGCTTCCAAACCAGCACTTCACATTTCCCAGGTAGAACTTAGGAACTGTCTCACACAGTCACAGCTCTGCTGCTTAGCACCAGGTGTAATCTATAGGCTTGTGAGACTAAGGAAAATGTGGGACCTGGAATAAGGAATCTGCCCAACCCTGCTCTTGCAGATTCCCAGTACAAAACAACCCCAGAACAGAAATTTTAAATGACCAGCAGGGAAAGCTAGAGTTTCCCTGCAAACAAATATTTGCTGGTTGTACAGAAATCGAGGACAAGTTCCCTGTCTGTCCCTGTGTTACATAATGAACAAAAGCAGTAAGAATTCACAAAAATAATTGGCATGCTTGCAATGCCAGCAATCCTAATCCTCTCACTAATCACCTAAAGCAGTGTTTTTCAACCAGGGTTCCTCTAGGGGTTGCTAGACGGTTCCTTGAGCAATGAACAGTTTGTGCCTCTCAGGTCAGTTTAATAGATACTAATGATCATTTTGGCTATCTGTAAGGGTGAAAGTCCCACTGGCCAGCAATATAAGAGACATTTTCCTGTACTATTTTTCCTGTACTGTGAATTGTGGATATAGTAATCATAGCAAGGGTTCCCTAATAATTAGCAACGCCCCTATACATGTTTGAACCACCAAATTTGATAGGTAAGTGTAAGAGAACAGTGGCAACAAGGAAAATACAAAAGTTAAAAAAGTGGTTTTCCAGAAAATGGCAGGCAGAAAGTGACAGCAGGCAAATAGGATTTTTGCGTGGTGGACAGCGTCCAGAAGGCAGCACAAACATTAGGACATTGAGAAAGGATGAACTCAACCCACTAGCAACAGTCTCTGCTGTCAAAACACCAGGAAAAACGTGTTGCTATTTAATTTACATAGCTACATAATGGCCCTGATTCATCAATGAAATCCGCGCTTGCTGGACGCGCGTACTTTCGGGCTTCCAGCGAGCCGGTTTTCCGCAGTCCGGAGTCGAGTGCGCTCGTACGCTTGCCCCCTCACTGCCAGCCAGATTCCTGCCTTGATAATAATGAGCAATAGGGGTCGCGAATCTGCCAATTAAGGCGATTAGATTTCAGCTGCGAAAAAAATTTCATGAAAAACAGTGTAACGCTTTTGGTACAGAAATCTAGACATCAGTGTAACGCCCAGGAGGTTAATAATAATAATAATAATAATTTCTAGCTGGCACCATGACCTGGATGACATGTGTTAGGAATGCCACCCATACAGTTGTGGAGAAGTAGCGTGGTGACATTAGGAAAAAGGATGGAGGACCAGAGACGGAGCGTGAGCAGTAGCATCGTGTGGCCTCTGGTCAGCTATCACCAGGGAGACCGCATTGGTAAGTGTCATAAAGAGCTGGGTGTAGTGCATCGTCAATGCCACCCAGAAGTGTGTAATACAATTTTGTGAATGGAGTACTACTGACAGGCGGCAGCAGCAGGAGGAGCCGGTGGGTCCCAAGGGTGAAATTCCCACTGGCCAGCAATATAAGAGACAATTTTCCTACTGATCACCATACTAATGTACTGTGAATTGTGGATATAGTAATCATAGCAAGGGTTCCCTAAGGACCTGAAAGTTATTTCTAGGGGATTCCTCATGGTAAAAAGGTCAAGTACACAGCGTGTTAAGTATATCCTAGTTTTCCTTGATGCCAGTTTGAGTTGTACAAAAAGCATTCAAACAATGTTGCTTATTGTCTTATAGAAATGTATTTATTGAAGTGAATGTTCAGATTCTAACCTAAAAAAATAACTACATGCAAAGTAGCACTATTGCTCACTAGTGTTGGTCGAATAGCTCACTATTCGATTCGGCAGCTATTCGCTCGAATATAGCAAAAAAATTTGGGTGGTCGAATGTCAAAGCCGAACACCTCTGCTCCCTGATTGGCTGAGGAAAGGGAAATCCTGATGATGCTTGAGCTGTCATCAGGGTTTCCTATTTCTCAGCCAATCACAGAGCAGTAGAGGTATGAATGGAGATAGTATCTCCATTCAACCTCTATTGCCCTTGTATTGCTTGCAGTTACAGTTAATTGAAGGCACCTGCTTTCAATTAGCTGTGACCGCAAAATTCCCACGGTCCAGGAATCCCACAATGACATTATGATTCATAATGTCATTGTCGGATAACCTGTAAAAAAGAACAAGTTTAAAATAAAAAACACATACGAAATAAATAATTTAATTTTTGCTGTCGAATCCCGTGTTTTTCGGGTCGGGTCTACCCGAATTCGAACAGCCATATTCGGGTCGAATATAGGGACAACCCGAATTCACTAATTGCTCACTAATGTATAAAAAGCATATGAACGTAACCAAGAAAAGGCTTCAGCAGAACTGCAGTGTACACTGTGTTGCCATAACAAATACACAACAAATGTACAGGTATGTATAAGTGTAAACTTTTTTACTGGGCAGGAGCCATTGAAATAATTTAAAAATGCTTGCTGTGGTTATGACACATGCATTTTCCCTATGCACACTGTATTAGTGCCTTTCATAAAGTGTAGATATAAGTATTAGTATAAAGTTAGAATATGATATTTTTTACTTTTATTACCTATTTTTAGACACCTTTCTTGATAACTGTGAACACCTAATGTGGTCTCATTCATCCATGAAATGTGCATGCAAAAAAGCTAACAGATGGCAAAAAACCCCAACAGACCAAATTCTCACCTGTCTGTTGAGCTGCAGTGTTACTGCATATACATGTTTTGTGGTAATGGTAATGTGTGGCATTTGTGTGGTAACTAGGGATGAGCGAGAAGGCCTCTGACAGTCTCGTGAAAATTTCCTCGAACTTCCAGTGGGTTCACGAAATTTCTGCGAATCGATTTTGCGGATTACATTAAAGTCAATGGGCCAACTTTAAACATAATTAGGAAAGCCCCTATACATGTTTGAACCACCAAATTTGATAGGTAAGTGTAAGAGAACAGTGGTAATAAGGAAAAATACAAAAGTTAAAAAAGACCTAGTGGTTTTCCAGAAAATGGCAGGCAAAGTGACAGCAGGCAAAGAGGATTTTTGTGTGATGGACAGCGTCCAGAATGCAGCACAAACATTAGGACATTGAGAAAGGATGAACTCACTAGCAACAGTCTCTGCCGTCAAAACAGAAGGAAAAACGCGTTGCTTTTTAATTTACATAGCTGCATAATATCTTAACGCTATATAAATCCTGTTTATTAATAATAACAATAATAATAATTTCTAGCTGGCACCATGACCTGGATGACATGTGTTAGGAATGCCACCCATAAAGTTGTGGAGAAGTAGCATGGTGACATTAGGAAAAAAGGATGGAGGACCAGAGACGGAGCGTGAGCGGTAGCATTGTGTGGCCTCTGGTCAGCTATCACCAGGGAGACCGCATTGGTAAGTGTCATGGAGAGCTGGGTCTAGTGCATTGTCAATACTACCCAGAAGTGTGTAATACAATTTTTGTGAATGGAGTACTGACAGGCGGCAGCAGCAGGAGGAGCCGGTGGGTCCTGAGACGGAGCATGGACCCCATTGGTAACTGGCATCTCGAGCTGGGTGTAGTGCATCGTCAATGCTACCCAGAAGTGTGTAATACAAATATAGTGAATAGAGTACTGACACGCGGCAGCTGCAACAGCATCAGGAAAAGGTGGTGGGCCCTGAGACAGAGCATAGAGTGCATTGGTAACTGACATCTAGAGCTGGGTGTAGTGCATCTTCAATGACACCCAGAAGTGTGTAATACAATTATAGTGAATGGAGTACTGACAGGCGGCAGCAGCAACAGCATCAGAAAGAGGCGGTGGGCCCTGAGACAGAGCGTGGAGCGCATTTGTAACTGACATCCAGAGCTGGGTGTGGTGCATCTTCAATGACACCCAGAAGTGTGTAATACAATTATAGTGGATGGAGTACTGACAGGCGGCAGCAGCAACAGCATCAGGAGGAGGCAGTGGGCCCTGAGACAGAGCGTGGACTGCATTTTTAACTGGCATCTAGAGCTGGGTGTAGTGGATTGTCAATGACACCCAGAAGCGTGTAATACAATTTTTGTGAATGGAGTACTGAGCAGGTGGCAGCAGCAACAGCAGGAGGAGAAGGCAGTGGACCCTGAGACGGAGTGTGGACGGCGTTGGTAACTGGCATCTAGAGCTGGGTGTAGTGCATCGTCAATGCCAACCCGAAGTGTGTAATGCAAATATTGGAAATTTGTGATTAAACGTAGAAGGGCAAGACCAAGATGTTTTTTTGCGCCAGCACTGTTGCTGTGGTCTGTGGTGCTGGAAGCATTAGGAAGGTAGACGATATTGCTAGTTTGCATCATGAAGGGGATGACATGAATGCCAAACCCTCAATCTGTCAGGACAGGCATTCTCCTCATAACTGCTGTCGTCAACACCACAACCAACATTGAGAAAAGAGCCAACGTAATTGTATACCATGCGCTTCATCCGTTCTCAATGGTTATGCCCCTGCACTTCACTTGTTTGAGGTGGCTGCATCAGGTTTCCCCAGGCATCCAGAAAATCCCCTCTGCCTTGGCCTACACTTTTGGATGTGTGTGGCCTGCTGCCACTACTGCTAATGCTGCTGCTGCTTCCGCCGCTACAGGACGATATGGTGGAGGTGTTTGGAATGTGGTGCGTGGAACTCCTCACACAGCCATACGCATATTATTCTGCTCAGACGGGTCACCTTTTGTTTCTCTTGCGCCAGGTTGGGTAGAAACTGTGACATTTTGTCTTTGTAGCGGTGATCCAGAAGGGTGGCCAGCCAGTAATCATCCCTGTTTTTGATTCTGCAAATGCGGGAGTCCCTCCGTCGGCATCGCAACGGCACACATCTGAAAGAGGGGTTCCCTGGGCTCATCCTTCTCCTGTCCCTCAGTAGGCGCCAAAACATCTTCCTCCTCATCACCCACCTCCTCCTCTTCAAGCTGCAGCAGTTCCTGTTGTTCCATCGCCCGCACAATGCCTAGGGCGTGACAGCACAAATGTGGGTTGGACAGGTCCTGTCCAGCAGCCCCAACATGGTCTCCCTCATCATCATCATCATAATAATCTTCCTCCTCCTCCTTCTCTTGAACCTCCTGATGCTGACCAGTGTCCCTTCTTGCTCCTCCTGATGCTGGCTGTGCGCTATGGAGTGTAATGTCACCCTCATCCTCCTCCCCTATTTCTTCCCTTCCTCTCCCATCGCCACTTTCCATCAGACCACACGGTATTATCAAGCAGAAAGATGATGGGAATGACATCGTTCCAGCCTGACCGTTCCCGACTCACAACGTTTGTGGCCTGCTCAAAGGGGGCCAGTACCTTGCACAGCGTCTCCATCTGCAGCCACTGGTCACTGGTAAAATAGCTCAGTTGTGTGGCTGTACCAAGGGCCCCGCTGCCTCCATACACCACACTGACCAAGTAATGGCAGATGGCTAGCTTTTGCTCATATAGACACTGGAGCATTGGATCTTGCTAAGCGTCGTGGCGGCAGTAGGGGATCGGGGTACATTGCTGCAGTTGGAGTGAGCCTGTAAGTTCTGCAGTCCTGGGTACGTGCGGAGGAACTTCTGCACCAGTAGGTTCAGTATGTGTAATGCGGCCCATATGCAGCGCGGCCACAAGGCTGGCCCCGTTGTCGCACACTACGTTGCATGTTGTGAGCCGGGAGGGCGTCAGCCAAGCCTGAACCTCTCTGTGCAAAGCAGACAAGAGTTCTCTGGCGGTGTGACTTTTAACCCCCAAGGACACCAGTTTCAGCACCGCCTGGCAACGCGTGTGCTTGAGGGAGCCGTAGTGGCGTACCCGCTTAACCACAGTGTCCTCCACTGCTGGGCTTTTAGGAGGTGTGTCGAAAAGAGAGGGTTTGCCAGTAGGAGGAATGAAGGAGGAGGATGAGGGAGAGGACTGGGATGGCCCATGCTTTCCCACCACACCCCTCAGCGGGGGTACCAGGTGCTGCAATGCCTCTTGCAGACTACCGCCCACTGAGCTATGCAAGGCCACCCAGTGAGCGGTGAGAAACAGGTAGCGTCCCACTCCGTGCCTGGTTGTCCAGCTATCCGTGGTGACGTGGATTTGACTAGACACCGAGAATGCCAATCCCCGGGAGAGGTTACCCATTATATGTGCATGTAAACTGGGAACAGCTGTGCGGGAGAAGTAATGCCTACTTGGTATATTCCACTGACGCTCGACATCAGGTCACGGAAGGGAGCAGAGTCCACAATGTTGTACGGCAGTAGTTACAAGGCCAATAGTTTGGCTAGACTTGAATTGAGTTGGATGACTCTTTTGTTGGTTGGGCCCATAGCCTGATGCGCTGCGCAGAACTCCGGTAGAGTGGGCTGAAGGGACTGGGAGCTAGGGGAGCTGAAGGGGTCACTGCAGTGCCAATCTTTCGGCGACAAACGTCTTCTGACGCTATGAAACCTGTGGCCAGAAGCTGATACTTCCTCGCAGATTGAAGTTTGGCTGTCACCAACCTCCTGAGACGTAGTAGCAATGACAGTTGGAGGTGTAGAAGGAGTCAATGGTGGAGGAAGAGATGATGATGTGGTTACACCTCCTTCAAGAAGTACTGCTCCCACTTTGGTTTGTGGTTCTAGCGCATGTGGGAAAGCTGGGATGTTGTACCCAAATGTGATCCGGCCTGTCCTCTGCAAATCTGCCTGTGGCACAGGATGCAGATTGCTATGCACCCGTCATCGTCTTTCAGCCTGAAAAAGAACCACGCTGGAGAGGTGCGTGCAACCACTGCTTTTTTTCTTTGCCTGCCTCTGCGTCTGCTGGGTGCCCTGTGTCTGCTCCAGCTCCATCTCCCCCACAGTCACATCGTCTCTGACTGTTCCTTTGCTTGTGCCCACTCGTCTGTGTGTTCCTTGGGACTCACATGAAGCAGATTTGTGGCCCCTTCCATCGCCAGTCTGTTGCTGATGCCTTTCCTCTACGTCTGTTTCGAAACTGCTGCTAGCCCTTACACGCACCGGTGGTTCCCTGGTGACATCACAGTCATCATCATCCTCATTTTCATGTAAGCCAACTTCTGCAAATGCAGCCACTGATGCAGAACCCTCAGCCAGCAAGTGCTAACCACACTCTCCAAGGGTCTGAAAGTCTGCCTCCTGTTTTGAAATTCGGAATGACAGATGCTCAGGCTGTTTGTCAAACAACAAGGCAGAGTCATCGGGAGGTACGGGCACATTAGCCACGCTAACTCCTGTCTTTGCTCCCGTCACGGCTGTGCTGGTTGCTGCTGCTGCTGCAGAAGAAGAGCCTGCTGATTGTAGAATGCCCTCTCAATAAATCTACCAGAGTACTGGTGCTCTGCACACATCTCAGACCTGTTTGGCAACTTGTGCTGCTGCCTTCAATGGTTTGCTGCGGCTGCTGTCCTACAGTGGCAGACTCCCGGGGAGTATGCCCCCTTCCAGATGCGGCAGGTTGCCCAACGCCACGCCTTCCCCTGCGTCTACCGCTCATCTTTTACTTATTCGGGAAAAAATGCACCTGTACCAAACGGTTTCTTTGGTAAATAGCAAGTGGTATCATAATTAAATATTTTTTTTTTTTTAGAGAAATACAGAATTTTTTCTGGCTTTTTTGATAGATAGCAAGTGCTATCAGAATGAAATATCTGTATTTTTTTTAGAGAAATACAGAAATGTTTCTAGCTTTTTTGATAGCAAGTGGTATCAGAATTAAATTGGTATATTTTTCAGAGAAATGCAGACATTTTTCTGGCTTATTGGATAGATAGCAAGTGCTATCAGATAGCAAGAAGAAATATAGCAAGAGGTAGCATCAAAAACTGCACAATCTGTATATTTCAAGATATACAGAAGGCTCCTAACCTGTCCCTGTCACAATGCACTTCTCTCCCTGCTTCTTTCTCGGACACAAAACACAAAATGGAGTGACTAACCTCTCCCTTCTTCCCTGTATATATCTCCCCTGATTGGCTGTTGGGCCTTGCTGTCCATCCTGGGAGCAAATGATTTGCTCCCAGCCGCGCCATTCCCACCCTGAAACAGTCACCATTCCCGCCCCCTGCATTTTCCTTAGTTTGTTTGACGAGAACACAACCTCATGGCGAAATTACAAGGCCGCTCTCGCTTAAATGTTCGGTAAGCGAACATTTAGCTGTGTGTACTGCCACCTCCGCCCTGATTAATGGCTGGCAACTTTTTATTAAATAATAATAAAAAAAAGATTTAAAATAAAAAGGTCTGTAAATTCTGCTTTTGCTAATTGGATACTAGTTCCAGAAAAAGCAAATATGGAACATGTATTACAGGCATCAGTTGTGGTCCAGGTATAAAAAAAAAGCTGTGTTTCCCTTAGAGCAGCTGTGGTGGCAGCAAAGGTTTTAGTGGGGAAGGCAGTCATTCCTGTTAGCGGCTCCATTTCCCTCACAGTTAAGAAGGGGAAAGACTTCCGGATCCGGCGCCCCGCCAGCGGGCAGCATGTAAGCCCGGCTCCCGCTCGCCTCAGGGATTCCCCACTAATGAGCCGGCACTAACGCTGCTAACTCGCCCGCATCTCAATCTTAACATACCGGTGGGTGGATGGACCGGTTTTTGGAGCCATCCTCCTCTTCTAGAAGCCAGGATATCATGGGGAAGAAGGATAAAATCCGCTCTACCCCCTCCAAGATGGCCGCCGCAGCCTTCTCCTCACATGCTTCCAGCGCTGCTGATTGTCAGGTACAGTTCACTGAATCTGCTGAGAGTTCCCAACCTGAAAAAATAGCTGATGCTGTGGCAGCCTTGTTAAAGCCAACATTACAAGAGGCCATTGATGCTGCAGTACAAAAAGGCATACAATCTATACGGAAAGATTTAAAGGAACAGTCACATAGATTAGATAATGCTGAGCAGCGCATTACACTGGTTGAAGATGATGTTACCTTCGCCAGGGTTACTATTTCTATGCTGGAAACCAAAGCACAAGCCTTGCAAGATAAAATAGAAGACCTAGAAAATAGATCTAGGCGCAATAATCTGCGTGTGGTAGGTCTTCCAGAGAATATTAAACCATCGCAGTTACATGATATCTGCTCTACGACACTACCTAAGTCGCTGGGCCTTACTACACCCTGCAGAGTTGAGCGTGCTCACAGGCTGGGTCCAGCCCGCACAGAGAGATCTAATCCTAGACCGGTACTGGTTGCTTACACCTATTATGCTGATAGAACCTGTATACTTCATGCCTTTCGGAACCAGCGCAAGCTACAATATGAAGGAGCCTCTCTATTATTGTTTGCGGACTATTCGGCAGAAGTTTCACGCAAAAGGCGCAGCTTCCAACGAGTATGCTCCATGCTGTACCATCATAAATTGCGCTTTACTTTGGCCTATCCTGCAATCCTCCATTTTACTGATAGTCAAGTCAAAATGACTATCTCACACCTGAAAAATGGTAAAGCCCCAGGTCCCGATGGCTTTACAGCTGAATTTTACAAATTTCTTGGAGAAGAGGTGGTTGATGACCTTCATGCCATGTACACTACCTTATGGGAGAGGGGTACTTACTTTCAGTCCGGTCAAGAAGCCTATATAAAGCTTCTTTTGAAAAAAGACAAGGATCCCTGTGAACTGGAATCCTACCGCCCCATTTCTTTGATAAACATAGATGCAAAAATTCTATCCAAAATTCTTGCTGATAGACTAGCTAGGATATTGCCTTCTCTTATTTCTCCATCACAAGTGGGTTTTGTACAGGGCATATCTGCAGTAACTAACATCAGAAAAGTATTGGTGGCCTTGGAGATTGCGAAACAACAACCTGACCTTGATCTGGCCATAATTGCAATAGATGCGCATAAAGAATTTGACACAGTAAATATAACGTGGCTTTTCAGGGTACTTCAGCATATTGGGCTGAGGGGTTCATTTTTGAAATTACTGGCAGCAATGTACACTTCCCCATGGGCCAATGTACTCACACCTGGATTCCTGTCTGATCCCCTCACATTATATAGGGGAACCAGGCAGGGATGCCCCTTATCTCCCCTCCTGTTCAATCTTGCACTGGAACCACTGGTTAGATAGTTAGATGCCACCCCTTCTTTGCATGGTATTCCAGTGCATGATTGTGAGCTGCGGACCGCTTTTTTTGCAGATGATATATTGATTTTTACCTCTGATCCTGGAAGGGATAGTATTACTATCAAAACAACATTCTGTACTTATGAAAGTTTCTCAGGGCTCAAAATAAATTTTACAAAAAGTGAGATTCTCTCTCTAGCCAGATCCATGACGGTTGTTGAACGCTGGAAAGCAAGGGTTCCTTTTAAGGTAGCATCACACTCCATAGTATACCTAGGCTTGCATATTGGCCGTATGCCTTCCTCTCTGTACTCCTTGAATTATCCTCCATTGATATCCAAAATTCAGAGGGAATTAAAAATGTGGGAGGGTCTGCCGCTGTCTTTCTTGGGTCGTTGTCATCTGGTGAAAATGATGTCCTTCTCTAAATTGTTATACCCCATGCAACTCTGCCTCTTTTACTTACCCATACTGATATTAGTGCCCTTAATAGGGCGTTTACAAAATTTATCTGGGCAGGCAGACGTCCTAGAATTTCGCTTTTGAAACTGCATCTGCCAAACACGGAGGGTGGCGTGGGCTTTCCAAATGTCAGACTTTACAATTTGGCCTGTCTGACCAGACATGTTGTGGATTGGCTTAAGGGGACTTCCTGCCATTCCAACCTGTCTCTCGAAAGTGCTATGACTCATCCCTGGAATTTATGTGCCCTATTACATTGCAGACTGGCTATGCTTCCTCCTTCCCTGAGACATAACTCAGTAATCAGGGATACAGTGGTCACGTGGAAGGTGATTAGGCAAAAATTCAAACTTCCAATCCGTTTGTCTCAATATCTTCCCATATGTGGGAATCCCTTGTTCCCCCAAGCACAGGAGTACGCATCATTTAAAATATGGAAGGAGAGAGGTCTTTGTTTGTTGTTCTTATGTTTATTTTTGTAAAATGACAAAACTAATAAAATTGGTTTGAAAAAAAAAAAAGAAGGGGAAAAATCCATGAGAACATTTTTATGCAACATGGTCAATAACCCACATCCCCTTTCTCTCTGATTCACTAGTCTGCAAGACCCAGCATAACCCCTTTTGTCGGAATTTCAGTTTTAGGAAACTAGTTCTGTTAGTTTATGATCCATGTCTCAGGGGTCCACCATGCCCAGCTAAGATCAGAGGAGGTTGATTCTCTTATTTCAAAGTTATTTCTCTATGCTTCTCACCAACAGCCAACTAAAACAAAAAGTAAGTAACTAGTTGGTATGGGTAGCAAGTGAAATTCAAACTTTGTTATTGGTAGTGTTATACATCACCACCACCCAATGGCCCTGATTCATCAATGAAATGCGCATACGCTCGACACGCGTATTTACGCGCCGGACGGCGAGGTCTATTACCGCTATTCCTGCTGGTTTCCCCACAAAGATCGCGAATACACCAATTAAGGCTATTAATTTTCAGCTGCGCAGTTCAGGAGATGTTGACCTCAATGATGAGGTGATAGCAATTGATTAGCGCACACCTGCGCCCTGTTCTGTGTTCTCCAGTCCATTTTACAGGTCAGTTTAAATCTTTAATGCTTGATTTGTTTTTTTTTGTAAGTGTTACTTTTTTATGTTACATTCTACTCCATCAAAAACTTGCTTCATTTATAGTTACATTTGTTGCACTTTGTTACTTTTTCTTTTGGTTGCAACACTGCAAACTCATTTCTATCAAGCTGGATATATAATAAGTGGCACTTTCAAATATGTTATCACATAATAGTATGAGTGTAAAAAACATTTGTGACCTCATAAAAATTTCGTTCCAGTTTGACTTTAGAGAAATCAAATATTTTAGTAAAGGATTATAGGAAAACATGTTATAATATATGTATTAAGGAACGTTTAGTGATTTCACTTGTGCATACACTTATGCAATACATAATGCATTTTAATTAGGGGGGGTAAGTAAGTTTGCTTGGATGGTATGCATTGATGTGATTGAATGTAATTCTCATGATTGTTAGCTTCTTATGTTGCTGCAATGATGTTTGTGCCTGGTTTGTAATGACAGTTTCTGTAGTTTAGCAATTCTTCAGCAAGGTGTCATTTTTTCCACAAGTTGAATACAAATGTCTGCATGGTTTCCACACCAAACTCCTTCTTAACCCCCTCGTTGCCTTTGTCACATATTGGTATTTTATTTATTTTTTTGTTTGTTTTTTTTATAGTCTGACATTTGCACTCATGTTGATTTGTCCCCACACAAATCCTGTGTTCATTTGTGGTACTGTTATAGGTTTGTTGTCATTGTGCTGTGCTGCCTGATCTTAGCACTATTGTATACAAACACACTTCCACTTGCTGTACAAACTGCTTGTCAATTAGTTGTCTAGCTGAGTTGCATACTCATTCTAACACACCTGATGGTGATGGAAGGAGGTCCAGGTCCAGGTTGCCAAGCACAACATCAAAGCACATTCATTGCCAAGCTCACAAGCAGGGTCAAGCACTCTTAGAAATGAACAGATGTTGTGTTGTTGCTTAACTTAATGCTCATAAATACTGGAGTGTATGCATTATTTAGGTGTTTCCACAAAACAAATAGTACTAGTATATCAAAGGCCAAGTTCCAAGGCCAAATCCACTTTGTGCCAAACATGTTCTTGCTTTTCCATCCCTTCAGGGTGTTTTTGCAGATTTTAATGGCATTTTAGATGTTGGCCCACTATATATAATTGACTTACTCACCTCAGCTTGGTAGTGGAAGCACATAAAGGTGGATCCCTTCTTTTACCCAGAAGCAATATCCTCCATGAATGTTGCTTGTAGCCAAGCCCATGATATCCAAAATCATAGGAAGAAATAGGCAATCTTTGCAATGTGAAGCAATATGGTCCAAAAAGCCCTCTTTGCCTATTTCTTCTTGTAATTTCTCTTTTCTATAAATGCATACACACATGTTTGGCTTTATGTGCACTCATGTCTATACATACATGAGTGCATATGAAGCAAAACAAGCAATATACACAAAAAATACAAACTTATCTTAATGAGGACTGTGCAAAAGTGCAGTGCATTTTTCAACTGATAGGTTGACAGGTCAAGCGCACTTAGCGGGTCCACCGTGGCGCACAACTATGAGCTACACGCTCCTGAAGTTTGGAGCACAACTATGCACTTCAAACAAATAAGACAATTGTGTGCTGTTTTTAGCTTTACAAATAATTCAGAGGAAGGAACAGCTTAAAAACAATCACAATTTTCTTTTTAAACTGTGTGTCCTGGGAGATTGGAAAGGAGATCACATAACAAACCCCCAAAAAACAAACAACAACATTTTACAACTTTATTCAAAAGAAACATTTGCTAAAAGGTCAAAATAAAATATAAAAACACATCAAAACCAAAAAAAAACAAAAACACACCAACAAAATGGCCCAACAAATATTGCATTCAAAAAATACCAAACCAATATGGAATTTTGCCCTATCAAGGGTGGAAAACTGGATTCGAAAATATTTATGCAGGACAAACATTTCAAAGTGGTAATAAAGGCAGAATTTTGCAATCAAACATGGCCACAAACACAATAACATAGCATTAACATTGACTTCAAAATTGCAAAATAGACATTAAAACATTCAAAGTAAAAAAAAAAAATAAAAAAGCTATTGTGCTAAATGGTAAGCAAAGTATCAAATGCAGCAACATAGATTAATTAGGATAACACACAAAACAACAGCCCCTCCAAGAAAAGAAAAAGCAAGTTAAACCACCCCCCTTTATATGCTCAAATTTATGTGCATAGTCACAGGTGATAGAAATTCACTTGCAATATACACTTGCGCAGTCTGTCAAAATTGGCTGTTTGTTTTTTTTTTGCGATTGGACATTTCATTATCATTGATTGATATGATCCTTTAGATATGTACACCAGTAAACAGATATTCTATTAATTAAAAAAATAAAATAAAGTTGGGTAGGATTTCATGTTAAAAGTATTATATATATATATATAT
>NC_092870.1:6695121-6722653 GCF_032062135.1 Pyxicephalus adspersus | reverse complement strand
TTGGCCACTTTAGTAAGGGCTGTTTCAGTGGAGTGGGCAGCTCTAAAACCAGACTGGAGGGGGTCAAGGAGAGAGTTGGTGCTCAGGTACTGGGTGAGTCTTTTGTAGACAAGGCGTTCAAGGAGTTTGGAGATATATGGGAGAAGGGAGATAGGGCGGTAGTTGGAGGGTAGGGAGGGGTCCAGTGAGGGTTTCTTTAGGATAGGGAGAATTATGGCATGTTTAAAAGCTGAGTTTTATGGCATGTTTTAATGCAAGCTCGCCAGTGTAAAACTGCCAGAGATGCGCGGCTCCGGCAGCGAGCTCATTCAGTCGTTGAATAGCGCGACGGCTTCCGATTTCGGATCGGCAATACGAATGCGCGAGCGAGCTTCCGATTTTGCTTGATGAATCAGGGCCAATGAGTCGGAAGTAGGATCATTCATTCAGTTTATAATGTTTGTCATTACATTGCAGTCCAAAATGTCAAAGTGAAGTCAGAGCCCTTCTCCTGAGGGTATATTTAAGAAAATAACAGCTGTCCCAAAGAAACCTAAAATTTTTTGTTTGTAAGTAGAAGTGTCCAAAGTCTACACTTAACATTTGCTTTAATAATCTGTGCTGTGGTGAGCCAGCCATAGCTATGTTTACATCTATTAATCTGCTTTCTACAGGTTTCTCCTAAGCTCCTAAGCATTGATTGCTTCTGCCTGCTGCTGTTAAGGTGTTTTTAACCTCCTGGGCGTTTCACTGATGTCTGGATTTCTGTACCAAAAGTGGTACACTGTTTTTCATAAATTTTTTTTTTTTAAATTGTAGACCTGTAACTTCCAGAAATATGTCCAAACAAGGGTCTAGTAGATATCCTGAATATAATAAAGTTTGAAACAGACAATCATGTAAAAAAAAATAACTTTAATAATAAAATTCAATAAAAAACACAAAAATCAAAAATTGCAAAAAGCGGTAATCCCGAGTTACACTCGGGGTACCTTTGAGGGTCCCTCTTACCTTATCCCCTTATCTTACCTTACCTTACCTTATCCCCGCGCTCCACGCTGTGATGGCGGGGCGCTTCTCCGTCGGGAGGTGTGGCCGGGCGGGAAATTTAAAAGCAGATTACGGAGCAATTTTTTTTAACCCGAACCAAGGTCGGGTTTAACGGTTGGGTGGTTAAACAAGAATGCAAAAATAAATAAAAAATACTGAAAATGCAATAATTCGGTATACTGTATAGTAATATATTTTTCTAAAACACCTCCCTAGTGTGGTAAATTTTAAAACAGAGTCCAACGTCACATACCTATAGACAAAACCACATAAATAATATATTTTGTAATAGATTGGATACAGGACTTTGTATTGAATCCAATACAAAATATTTGAATTTCCTGCTACGACCCCCGTCGACGGGCTTATGCACGGACATAATCAGGAATCGCCAAAGGACGCATACGCGAACGCCGAGTGTTGTAATTCTTTCCGTACTTCCATGCAAAAAGCGTTACATTTTTTGCATGGAAATTTATTTTAGATTGTAGGCTATAATTCTTAGGCATAACTCACCAAAATATGTCCAAAATTTAATAAATTTAATAATAAACTTTAAAAAAAATAATTTTAAAACATTATAAAAAAAAAATAGTATGTAATGTAATGTAACTGTACAGTAGCTTATATAATATATATATATATATATATATACATATATATATAATAAAATTATATATAATTATATAAAGATTTCTTTGTATTGGACTCAATACAGCTTTTTTATGAAGACAGAAGACAGAAGAGAGAAGACATCTCCGGAGGAGCTGCGGGGACAAGGTCAGTATTTTTCTTGAGTTGTAATCCGATTGTCATACAATGTTGTATGACAATCAGCTTGCACTGTTACGCTTGTTTCTTTTTTTAGCTACCCCGAACCTGGCTCAGGGTAAACGCTATTAGCAAGTTTTCTTACCCCGAACCAGGTTCGGGGTAATCGCCCAGGTGGTTAATAGAGTGGGATGGACAATTACTGAGTTAAAATGTTTGTCTGCCCCAGTCAATGTGTTTAGTGATGAGATGAGGGAAGATGATGAATGTCTTCTAGAAATTGCAGTCTTTCTAGTCTAGTCTTAGGACTTGCCCCGTTCTGTCTAGAGATGGGGCCTGAGTGATGAAGTGCAAATTTTCTTGGTAAAGGAAATCAGCAAATAGGTGGATACCGCTAAGAACACCTTCCAGGATTAGAAGACTAGACTACCATGTGGGGTGATCTGTCCCCCTGGTCTCACCTTGTTGGCCAACACACAGCTGAGAGCTGAAACTCCTGGTCGTTCTCTTTGAAGTACATTCACTGTGTACTATGGTGACAGCACAATGCTAGAATGACTGCGGCACGTCAGAACCTTTGCAGAACCTCAAACCACTTGCCACTCTCAATTACTCCAAAAAGAAGGATCTGGAAATACAGTTAACAGCCAGACCCTGGCTGTCATGACCAGACCAAGAGATAAAACTGTTCATCGCCAGACAAAAAATGGTAAACTCAACTCAAAAAAGTTTAGGGTAGAATTCCACTTAGCTAGACTGACTCAGAACTAGTACATCCAAATGCAGTACATGAGTCAGGTTTGGCTGCTTTGTTTAGAACTCATACACCAGTGTTTTACTTCATGAGAAATCCATTTATTGGCGATGAATTACATTAACATCGACATCACTGTGTTAATGGGTTATTGTTTCTTCAAGCTGTCAAATAAAATTATCAATTACGTTCCTTGGTGTAAAATTATTTGGAACCATTAGCACATTTTATAAATACAGGATAGGTACAGATTGGCCCTGATTTATGAAAGCTTTTCAAGGCTGTAGAGAATACACTTTCATCAGTGAAACTGGGTGATCCAGCAAACCTAGAATGGATCTGGTCCAGAATTCAAAACGTTTGCTAACAAATAGCAAATGATTTTAGGAAATCCATTCCATGTTTTCTGGATCACCCAGCTACACCAATGAAAGTGTATTCTCTCCAGCCTTAAAGAGCCTTATTAAATCAGGCCTATTAACTGAAGAACTAGGTATGCATTTTTTTTATCAGTATATGTTTAGAGCAAAGCTGCGGAGGGAAGCATAGATGGTTGCAAGCTCTACTTACAGTATATTGCAAGTATATTGATAACTCTGCTTTCAGTAGCCTTCACTACCTCCAACATGCCCCAGTGTCACGCCATGTTATCAAACTAAGCTGCAACACTTTCTTTTAGTTTACCAGCACCAGTCTTCATGTCCCCCATATTCTCATTGGCCACCTAGGTTGTTTTAATGGAGGAGGTTGGAACGGGCAGGCAAACTTCACCACTGTCAAGAAGGGTTAAAGCTTTTATTACTATAGCCCACCATTGGCCATAAAGGAGCCTGCTGCAGGTATATAGGCACCTCTTACTTTATGCGGTCACCAACATTTTGTTTTCTAAAAATGACAATGTCTTTTTAAAGTTACTAAGAGTTCCTCTTAACTAAGTTGATATGTTATTTGGGGTTAAAAAAATATGCAAGAATGCATTTGTTTGCAAAAACTACACTAAAAATATATATTGGTTTTGTAGAAATAAAGCCATAAATTAAAGTGGAACTTTTATGAAAAAAGAAAAAATGATTATCCGAAGATGCCTACGTTTTATTGCTTACCTAAGAATGTTGTAAATCCCCCAAAGAGGCAGATAGTGTTGGGGATCAATTCCCTTACTTCAAATGCTAGCACATTTCTGGATTGTTATTTACATACTCGTGTTACTGAGTTGCCATCATATGTTAAAGACATGATACATATTCTTCAAATTTTACATGAATTACAGTTACCATCAGATACATTACTGGTAATGATTTGTGTTGAATGCTTATACAATTGCATCATAAGGGTATTCAAGTAATCAGAAAATTTGTTAAAACTAAAGGCCAACTAGTGTGGTCATTTAATGAATTTCTGTTGAAATTTACTGACTCATATTTTTGTTTTCAATGGATCTCCATTTTTGCAAGGCCAGAGATGACAGTACATATGGAACATATATTAGCATGGTACAGATATATAGATGACATCTTAATATTGTGGCAAGAGTGACGATAACAATTGTTTATTTTTTTTCATATAATTATTATATGATTGATACATGAATGAATACAATCTCAAATTTACTATGTAACGTAATCAACAGCAAGTTTCATTCCTAGACTTATTGATATATAAAGCAGAGGGAAATAATTTACAAAGTAAACTCGATTGAACATCTAATTAATAGTATTCCTGTCAGTCAATATTTGAGAATTAGAAGAATTTTTCAGACAATGTACAATTCAAAAGTGAAGCATATATATGCTATGGGACAGATTATACAGGATTATATAAGAGGTTATAGCAAAAAAATGTCTGAAGCAGGCATATTTTAGGGCTAAATTAAGTCCACATACCAATCTTTTGTTCAACAAAAAGCATAGTGATCAAAAAAGTGAAAATCATTATGCAATATTCGCTACAATCATGTCACATATGTATTGTCTAGCAGAGCCTGATTTATTAAAGCTCTCCATAGCTGGACTTCAATGAAGCTGGGTGATGGAATGGATCTGGTCCAAGATTTCTAAACATTTGCTAACGAATAGAAAACAGGTTTGCTGGATGACCCAGCTTCACTGATGAAAGTGTGTCCTCTCCAGCTTTGGAGAGCTTTAATAAATCAGGCCCATTGGCACATCTTGAAATAGGACTCTTTGATTTGCAAATATATAAACAAAAATTTACGGATAGTCTTTAGGAGATTTCTTTGAAAGATAAACTGGTAAGTCAGGATACAGTATACAGGAATGAGAATGAGGAATCCATGTGGGGATAAACCAATAGGCATGTTTGCCTGTGGTAGATGCAGACAATGTAAGTACGTACTGTACCTCAACAAGAAGTGACATACTTACAGAATGGTAATTTATGCCATCCAAAACATTTTGTCATTTGCAACACTGTCTTGTTCATCTATATTCCACAATCCCCATGTAAAGCTTTCTATATTGGCACATAAAAGATATTACAAAAGACAAATTTCTATCCTCTTAGGTTGGCACTTTGCAAGAAACCATAAGTATAATCCCAATGGGGTCTGCTTTTGGGCATTAGATAGATTACATATAGACAAACGTGGTGGCAATTTAGATCAGCAACTAATGGATATAAAGTATGAAAGCCACTGAATATCCAGGATTGAATGAATGTATCAACCATTTCTGTAGTTTGTATCATACCACTCTATTCCGTGCTAAAAAGCCAATTTTGAATCCCGGGATACATAATATTGTTCAAAATTTGTAACTATATTAATCCTTTTATAAATTAATTCATTATTATCTATCCATTAGTTTTTTACAATGTATTATTCATTATAGTTTTAATTGATTTGATGTAAATATTTATATTGGCTTAGTTATGTAAATAATTAATTTGTGAAGGTGAACACTAGGTGTCACTATATGCAACAGTAGAGTATTTATCCCACAATTGCAAGACTTCAAATATATATATATATATCCCCAGTCCATATCTTGATTTGATTTTCTGTGACAATTGCTGTGCAAAGTTCCTTGAAATAGGAAGGTTGTAAGTGGTGATTGCACCATACCGAGATGTAGCTTGGCACCTGGCCACTTCCAGGTCTTCTATTTAAAACAGAACTAAAAAAATTTCACCCACCTTTACTTTCGCCAATCCCTCCAGAGGTTTTCTGGATCCTCCTTTGTCCAGGCGCAGAGGAAGCACTGGGGACTGCCATCTTCTTTGCCTTTCTTCTGCATGCGGTAGATGGGGGAGAAATTGCCAATCTCACTGCGCATGCGTGAGAACAGCATTTTCTTTTCCCCGATTGAAGAAAAAGCTCCTTTTTCACATGCCTGAGATCGGGCATCAGCAGGACGAGCAGCCAGAAGCCTCCTGGGATGCATGACGTATGTATCCCAGGATGCGTTGTGCTCCCATTTTGTCAATATCGCCACAGCAAAGGGGAGGGACTTTACCCTCCTAAAAAAAAAAAAACCTATAACAACAGGATGTTAGCATCTGATGTTAGACGTCATTCTTCTTACCTCTACAGTAGGGTGTCCCTAGTGGAATGCCCGAAGTGGCATGTTCGATCCACAGAAGTCTTAGAAGAAAGTGTTACGCTTGGTATTGAGAATACTGCCAGGGAGGTTTCTGAATTCAGTACCTTAACTGTTGATGAATTTATGGCCTTGTGTGATCTTAATCTATTACAGGAGAATGAGTCTCCAATGACTGAGATATCTGACCATGAATCTGCCTGATCAACAGAATTTGCTAATTCTGTAGATCCTGTAAACACCAAATTTAAACCTAAATCATGCAGGTTTCCCAATTTTGAACAGATTCACAACATTAACATTTTTGTGAAAATGGTGTGTGAAGAAATAACTAAATTCAATTTTATTTATGACTCTCTTAAAATTCTAACTTAAACTCAGATTCAAGCTTTGAACAATCTAGCAACTAATACTACTATACCAATTAAACCTTACGTAGTAACATTGTGGTCATGGATAATGATGATTATTGCCATATGTGCCAAAAAACTTTTTGAAAACACAGAATGGTATCGGGTTATACCTCTCTCTGACATTCAAATATATTATAAATACTAAATAAAAGGACTTTTCATTTATTCTGACAGCATTAAATCAAGCTGTCATTAACAAGGATACCTTTGAGTTCCTTAATATCAAACATGCGAGATTTGCGACTTTCTATGCTTTGCTTAAAACTCACAAAAATCTGAAATAGCTGCCAGGTTGCCCAATTGTTTCTGCGGTTGGTTGTCTTACAATCAATGCCAGTCAACTAGTTGACCAATACCTTAGACCACATGTACTGAGCCTGCCTTTGCTTCAAATTATTAAACTTTCTATCCCTCCTGAGTCAGTTTTAGTTCAAATTGGAGGCATTGTACTTCAATATTCCCCATTTAAAGGGAGTTAAAACTGTTTCTTTGAAAAACCATGTTCAACATGGCAATATAATATTTTCTTTACATCAATACTAAACTATTTTCTAACCAGGAATTTGTTTGTCTTTGACAAATCCCACTACCTCCAAAAACGGGGAGTTGCAATGTGCACATGTTGTGACCCTATGTATGCAAACCTGTATCAGATCTGATTTAAATTTGTTACAGAGATACAATCGAATGATTTTAATTAAACCTTTACTATGTCTTATGATCGCAAATCTATAGCATTTTTAGACACCAATATTTCAGTCCATGTAAATAGTGTTTTAAACACAACTCTGTACCGCAAACCGATGGCTGGAAATACAATTCCCCATGCCAAAAGTGCTCACTCTTCACATTTGATCAAAAGTATTCCATACTCACAGTATGCAAGACTCAGACGTAATTGCTCATAGGACAGTGAGTTTGAAAAAACAGCTAAGGACTTGCAACAGGACTATTAGAGCGAGGCTATAGTAAAAATCTCTTAAAGAAGTTATATCTGAGATGTCATGCACGGAGAGACAGGACCACTAGGAGGCGTATGGAGGTGGTGCGAGCCCAGAGAAGGGCCAAGGCGCAGAGTCTAAGCTGTAACCAGGTTTTCTCCAGAGCCTCTGATGGTGAGGATGTTGCACTGCAGGTTACGACTAGGTTGCAGTTCTTCACACTAAGGTGGACAAGCACAATACAAAATCACTTGGCAGAAGGGTAGTCAAGGAAAGCCGGGTCGAGACAGGCAGCAAGCAAGAGAGGTCAGGTCATACGCCAGGGGTCAATAGCGAGGGATCCAGGAGACAGACATCGCTGACGCAGAGGCCACTGCGGGCACAGGGAACACAGGAGACACTGGAAACAGCAGGAGGTACAGGTGATGCAGGGATATCCACAGGCAGATGTGAAGACAGGAACAGCACAGGGAAGTTGACTGGGAACCAACAGACTGGACAACGAGTGGGTAACACAGGAGCTGGACACTGGATTAAGCAGCAGGTGTACAGGAACTAGTTCACAGAACTAGAAAGCTTGGCACTAGTAAGACTTGTTGCATAAACACAAAGTGCAGTCTGTGAGCCAACTAAATAGCCAGGGCTGATCAAGAGGCTATCTTTTGATTGGCCAGCGGATTGGACAGAATTGATAAAGCTTGGAAACAGAGGCACGCCCAGCATTAGAACTGCAAGCATGCACAGGATAGGGATGCCTGTGTCTTAGTGAGGAAGAGGTAAATGTGACATGAGAGCTAAACTACAATCTCAGGTACAATTATCATTTGGACTAAAAGAACAACACTGACAAGGTAAATGTCATTACTACATACACTAAAAATTATTAAAAAGTTTGTCACATACTTCTATATTACTTACTATATCACTTATGATTCTCGAACCAGCAAATTTATTACTGAGATTCATATGATTATTTACCATAGAGCACCCTCATTGCGTTACCAGTTGGTTCATAGCCATTATAAAGGCTCTGAACTAGGAGATCCATGTAGCAAAGTAGGTACATATAAATGTCACAAATGTAATGAGTGTTATGTGGGCAAAACGAACAGAAAGTTTCCAAAAAAGAATATGTAAGCATGTGTATTTCATCAAAAATGGGAAAACTCTTACACCAGTCAGCTATCATGTAGCAAAATATCATAATAACAATAGTTCAGTAATTAGTTTTGTGGTATTGGACCATGTGCACAGTGACCCACATGGGGAAGATGTAGATACATTATTATTACAGCAAGAAACATGCTGGATTTATGATCCCTGTGCCACAAAACTTTCTGGTTTAAATGATTTCTGCAGTTCTAGTGCTCTTCCGTAATAAGATCTTTCACAGTACCTACTGTCTTGACAAATTAGTTTGAGCCTAGGTTAATCCAAAATCATTGCACCCAACAAGTTCAATATGTTTATTTATATGTTGATAAAAACAGATGCATTGGCAAGTAATCTATGTTCATATGTATCTGTATATATATTGGGAATTTTACACATTATATGTGGTAATGGTTTTTGTGATCTTTATATCTTGTGATGATTTATATATGGTTTTTGTGATCTTATTTTGTGATGATTTATATATATAAATTTATTGCTTTGGTTGTATATGCATATGCCTCTATATATTTATACATCAATGCATTGGGTAAATGCCACATCACACAGACTACCTACCTGTTATTCCATTACCTTTTCCGATATGGATAGTTACATAGTTACATTGTTACATAGTAAGTCGGGTTGCAAAAAGACATAAGTCCATCACGTTCAACCACAAGGAAATAAACATATCCCAGATATAAAACTCTATAGACATAGTTGGTCCAGAGGAAGGCAAAAAGAAAACCCCGGTATAATTTGCTCCAACAGTGGTAAAGAAATCCTTCCTGATTCCATGAGGCAATCGGATGTTCCCAGGATCAACAGTCTGTTATCATTACTTTAAAGCTAGAAAAGCATTCAGCTTTTTCTTAACCCCCCTAGCGGTAATCCTGAGTCACACTCGGAGTCGCTTAAAACATAAAAAAAAAAACATTTACCTTGTTCCCTTGTCCTCACCGGCGTACTGCTGGTCCCTGCAGCTCCCCTGGACACGTCTGGCGTGTGCAGAGACATGACAATCTTTATAAAAAATATATTTAATTATATTATATGTACAGTTATATTACATGTTTACCTATTTATTTTTAACAGATTTTTGTGTTTTTTTATTTAAAGTTTATTAATAAATGTATTACATTTAATAAATATTGAACATATTTTGGTGAGGTATGCCTAAGAATTATAGGCCTACAATGTAAAATAAATTTCCATGCAAACAAAGTAATGCTTTTTGCATGGAAATACAGACAGAATTAGAAGGCTAGGGGAGTAAAAGCAATCTATAGTATTTGCTGAAACTACATCCTGAGGGAGCCGATTCCACATTTTCAAAGACCTTACAGTGAAGAATCCCTTCCTTATCCGGAACTTAAACTTCTTTTCCTCCAGATGCAAGGGCGGTTCTTTGTAACCAACCTAAAGTGAATAATTGGGAAGAGAGTTCTCTATATGGACCATTTATATATTTATACAGGGTGATCATATCCCCCTTTTACGTCTCTTCTCAAGGGAGAATAGATTCAGGTTAGCTAATCTCTACTCATAACTTTTGGGGGTTTGCCTTACTTTCCTTTGCAATCTGTCTTTCATTTTGAAGTTTTGCACATTGTATCTCCTTTTTACATCTTTTGTTATATTCTTTATAGTTTTCAAAGGATGAAGGTAATCCTTCATTTTTATATTTTTGGAATGCCCTTTTCTTACTCTTTATGGCTTTTTCAACATTAGTTGTGAGACAAAGGTTTTAATTTTAGCCTCTTAAACTTGTTACCCATTGAAATATATTTTTCAGTTTGCTTTTGTAGAACAGACTTGAAACATTCCCATTTCTGTTCTGTGTTCTTTGAGGAGAATATTGTCTCCCAGTCCAAGTCACAGAGAGCCGCCCTTAATAAAGGAAAATTTGCACTCCTAAAATTAAATGTTTCTATCTTTCCTGTTTTTGCTTCCTGTTTACAGCTAACATTAAATGAAATCATATTATGGTCACTGCTACCCAGATTCTCTTTTATTTGCACATCTGTTATAAGCTCTGCATTGTTAGAAAGAACTAGGTTCAGCAGAGTATCATTTCTATATGCTTCTATAAACTGTACCATAAAATTATCTTGTAATAAATTCATACATTTCCGCCCTTTTGCTCTAGCTGCAGTGCCATTACTCCAGTCAATGTCAGGGTAGTTAAAATCTCCTATTAACCTCCTGAGCAGTTCATTTCTGTGGATTTTTATGTCTAAAAGCGGTACATTGTTTTTTATGAAAATATATTTTACATTGTAGGCCTTAAATTCTTAGGCATAACTCACCAGAATATGTCCAAACAAGAATCTGAGTTTAATAAAGTTTGAAACACAAAATCATTTCAAAATAATACATTAAATTTAATATTAAACTTTAAATAAAAAACACAAAAATCTGACGTTTATCTGATCATCTAATCATTTATATCATCAACTAATAAACATCCCGGGTGTGGTATATTTTAAAACAAGGGACAGCACAGAGTCCAACATCACAATCCGGGCAGTAGAACTGGGTTTCTTTTCTAACTTTTTTCCTTGCGTCTTCCTTTCCTGCGGTTAGTGGTACATGGTCCATAAAGTGATGACCAGCCCGGGTTCACCACTGTAGTAGCACGGTGTCCAACTCTATCCATATATGCTGTTTGGTGTTTCAAACATTTGGCCTCACAAATCTTCCAGATAAAATCAGGGTGAGGTACAAGCCTGTCATTCTTTTGTTTAAAAATAATGTATGCATTCCACAGACATTGTTCCACAAGATTTTTTTGTAATACCTTCTCTGTTGCTTTCTAACAGCCAGATAGAAAGTCATCTCCTGATCGGCTCTGTCAACACCTGCCATGGTGCTATTGTAATCCAGAACTACTTGTGGTTTTAGGATCTTTTTCCCACCTCTTGTTCTTGTCATAGCAGTGGCCCTGTAATGCACAGTGCTCAAAGGGCAGACATCCTTTTTGTCATGCCATTGCAGGGCCATCATTTTGCCTTTTTGCCAGGCAACTATTTCCCAGTCTTCAGCTTCTGTTTGGCTAACAAGGATGGCATTTTGCGCCTGTTAGCCCTAACGGTTCCATAAGCATCCATTTTGTGCTGGATCAGAAACTCAAATAATTCAGGGGAGCTGTAAAAATTATCTGTATTAACACAATATCCTTGATTGAGCAATAACTCAATAGGCGACAGGACAGATGATGTTGCCACTCCATAGCTACTGAATCTGGGGCTAGATTTTGTGCCTCTTCCAGTGTATATTAGGGTGTTCCAAATATACCCCGTTGCTGATTCACACAGCATAAACGATTTGACTCCGAACCTGGCTCTCTTGGATGCTATGTATTGCACCCAGCTGAGCCTCTCCTTGTAGGCCATTAGACTTTCGTCAATGCTTATTTCCCTTTCTGGCACACAGCTGTCTCTGAAGTTGTCCAAGATCATCTGATAGACCTCCCAAATTTTTTTTAGCTTAGGTGCAGGATTACTGGTCTAATCAAATGTGTCATTATTGGCGAAATGTAGGTACTTCATGATCAGGCCAAAACGATATTCAGACATGACTGTGCCAAAAAAAGGGGTAGCGATCAGTCTATTTGTGGACCAATACCATTTCTGCAGGGGTTTCCCCACCACTCACTGCAGAATAATTAGCCCCAAAAAAGCCAAATGTCCTTTTCAGTGACAGGTTCCTATTTCCTGCTTATGGAAAACCTGGTGTGTGAGGCAGCTAATTGTTGTTCGGCATACCTGTTGGTTTCTTCAACAATTTTCTGAATGATTTTGTCATTTAGAAATAACTCCAGGTATGCCAAGGGTTTATGTTCCACATCTACCTTCAGGCCAGGCTCCCCAGTAAATGGGAATCTTGGGGGCACTGGCTGATCCTGACTAATGTTAATCGAGCACCAAGTGCGAATATCACATACCTCAGTGACAGAGTCTTCGCTGTCACTCTCGGGGTCCGATGACAGGTCTCCAGTCGAATCACTGTCGCTTGACTCCATTAGTAATTCCAAGTCGCTCTCGCTGTCTGCAAGTTATTTATAAGCAGCTTGACTTGGGAGACGCCTTTTAGAAGCCATGGCAGAGGTCCGACTAGTAAGAATCCAAGCAGAGGTCAGGGCAGGCAGCAGGCAGAGACGTAGTCAGAATCCAGGCAGAGGTCAGGGCAGGTGGCAGGCAGAGACGTAGTCAGAATCCAGGCAGATGACAGGGCAGACAGAGATGTAGTCAGAATCCACGCAGAGGTCAGGGCAGGCGGCAGGCAGAGAAGTGGTCAAAAGATCAGGCAGAGGTCAGTAATCAAATGTAATGGCAGATAGACAGGGCACAGTAACACTAACACTCACTCCAACAATCAAAAAGATACTGGCTAGTTTGTA
Source organism: Pyxicephalus adspersus (assembly GCF_032062135.1). Classification (NCBI taxonomy): domain Eukaryota; kingdom Metazoa; phylum Chordata; class Amphibia; order Anura; family Pyxicephalidae; genus Pyxicephalus; species Pyxicephalus adspersus. The sequence continues at coordinate 6,709,631 of NC_092870.1, read as the reverse complement.
TTAGATTCAATACAGTTATTTGTATTAAATCCAATACAAATAAATTTGAATGTCCTGCCACTCCCTGAACACAACGACTGTACCCCACGCACCGACGTCACAGGGAACTCCCCCTGTGACTCATCAGATGCAGAAGACGCTGGCCGGAGGAAGAGAGGAGATGCGAGGGACGATGAAGGACAAAGGAGGCTGGATTTACTATTGATCTTCGCTGTTTAGCTTACCCAAGTGTTACTCGGGGTTACCGCTTCTAGCATCTTTTTCTTACCCCGAGTCACACTCTGAGGTTACCGCTGGGGAGGTTAATAAAACATTGCAAGCATTTGCAGCCTTTTGTATTTGTGCTAGTAGTTGATTCTCTATTTCTTCCTTAGCACTGGGGGGGCCTATAGCAGACTCCACTATTTAACTGTGTATTATGCATCTCTATATTCAACTCCACCCATAATGTCTCAACCTCATCACTTCCTCCATCAACAATTTCTTCTTTCACATTCACTTTCAGATCATCTCTCACATATAGACAGATACCACCACCTTTTTGTTTGACTGTCTGACGAAAGAGAGTATAACCAGGAATATTGACAGCCCAGTCATGTGAAGTACAAAGCCAGGATTCAGCAATGCCAACTAGGTCATAATGCTCTTCACTCATTAAGGTTTCCAACTCCCCTATTTTGTTTGCCAGACTTCTAGTATTGGTGAACAGGTTCTTTAAACCATTGCTGCTTTTACCATCATTGTTTGTCAAATCCTTTTGTTTTTTCAGTACAATTAGTACTGTGCAATCCAATGTTAGTGTGTAACATGGGAAACTCCTTATATTTATCCATAACCCTCCCCCCAACTATCCCCAATCCACCCTCTATTAGTTAATTACCCCTGTCTGACCTTTATGCCAACTTATTTAACTGTCCCACCCCCTATGTCCTAGTTTAAATATCCCTCCACTATTCCCCTAAATCTTTCACCTAGCACAGCAGACCCCTTTCATTTAGGTGCAAACCATCTCTGTCATATAGGTTGTACCCAAACCCTTCCCTATTACACCAGGACTTGCCATGCGTTTAGCTGTCTAAACTCCTTCTGCCTTTGCTGTGTTGCGCATGGCACAGGCAATATTCCTTGGAGGTCATTTCCTTCAACTTGAAACCCAATTCTTTAAACTGATTTTTAAGGATCCTCCATTTTCCATGTATTCTGTCATTGGTTCCAACATGGACTAAGACAGCTAGGTCTTGCCCAGCCCCTCTCAGTAATTTGTCCACTCGGTCCGCCATATGCTGAACCCTGGCAGGGAAACAGCAAACCATTCGGTCCTCCTGATCATAGAATCCCCTATGACAACCAATTGTCTACCCCTTCCTGCATTGCCTTTCCCACCACTACTAGATTGGCTGCTCTCCCGGCTGTTAGGGGTAGCAGTAACATCTAGGAATGCCACCACTGGGTCTGCCACCTGCACATCTTCACATAGCTTTGCAAATTTGTTAGGGTGCTCAAACACAGGGCTGGCCTTCCTTTTCTGAGAGCCCCTACCTCTCCTTCTAACTACAGTAACCTAGCTCCCTACATGTTCATCCTGATTAACTACCTGCTCAGTGAGCAGGAGACTCCTCGCAAGGTAATTCAGTGATTTCAGTGTTGCAATGCGCTTCTCCAGATCTCTAATGTGAGATTCCAGAAGGGCGACTTGCACACATCTGTCACAGCGGTATACACCTAGGAGCTGTTGCTCCATTTGTGCATACATATGGCAGACTGTGCTCTGAACAAAACCTTCCACCTTGCTGCCACTCATTTTCCCCCTTACAATATTTATTAATGTCACCGAGATATAAAAATTGACTCCAAATTCGAAATATGGTTTTGCTAGATTTGCTCACTGAAATGATGACCTCAGTAATAACCCTAATAGAAAACTAATGAAACATGAAAATTAGGCAAAATTAAACTAGATATGCCTACGTATACAAAATTAAATTTTTAAAATACTTAAGTCAGTATAGTATATATTCAGTATATTTACAGAACTAATCACAAAGAAGTGATTGAAAAACTCCATTACCTTTTATGCTGATGATCAGAACAATCACGTTGAAGGCTCCAGCAGTAGTCTGCCATCATGTGTCTATCCCATCACTGATACCTTTCTTCCATCACCTTTATATCTTGATGGAACCTCTCCCCTTGTTCCTCACTTGAATCACCAAGGTTTTCTGGAAATTTTTCCAAATGGCTATGGAGATGGAGTGTGCCTTTATGCTTATAGTAGCACCCAAATTTTTAAAGGTAATGAGCAAGTTTTGTACCAGTTCTTCATAATTTTGTGCTTTATGGTTACCTAAGAAGTTCTTGACAACCATGACATAGCTGTGCCAGGCAGAAGCTTCAGTATTAGTCATGTAACTTGTGAAATTTAAATCATTTATCAGTTTCTGAATCTGGGGTCCATGAAAGAATCCTGCTTTTAATGTTTCAGTACTCAATCCAGGGAAGAATCTACAAATGTATTTGAAGCAATCATGGTTGTTGTTCAGAGCTTTAACAAATTGCTTCATTAATCCCAACTTTATGTGTAGTGGAGGGATAATGTTGTTTACTTGGTCAAACATTGGCTCGTTAATGATGATCGCTGCACCTTTTTTTCATGCTTTGCCTTGGAGGCCATGTCACTTTTTTCCAGTGATCCTGCTTTGCTCTACTATCCTACAAGCAGATGAAACATGGGTACTTTGTGTATCCACTTTGCTGTCTTAAGTAGGAAGTTCACAATTTTTAAATCAACACATATGAACCATTGGTGTTCATGATAGCAAAGCTTTTGTAAGACCATTTTGATTATTTGGAATTGATGCATATCAGTTGCCATTATGCAGTAAAACAGATTTCAAACTTGGAGTGAAATGGTTAATGAAAAGCCGCTAGTCCTCTGCTCGGTATTCTGGTACTCCCATATGGCTAGTAGTCCAGGGATGTTACAACAGTACACAAAGGCCCTGATTCATCAATAAAATCCGCGCTTGCTGGAAGCGCGAAAGTACGCGCGACCAGCGAGCGCGGTTTACCGCGGTACGGAGTCGAGTGCGCTCGTACACTCGCCTCCTCACTGCCAGCCGGATTCCTGCCTTCATAATAATGAGCATTAGGGGGCGCGAATCTGCCAATTAAGGCGATTAGATTTCAGCTGGGCGATTAAGGAGGATCTGTTAAGCTCAATGGTGAGATCATAGCAATTAATTAGCGCGCACCTGCTCTCTGTTCTGTGCTTTCACCTCTCTTGTCCTATAAACCGTTATTTTAACTTCCGGTCTCAGACAGTTCTTTTCTTTTAGCCTGGATGCTAAAAGTTCAGATCCTTGTTTTGTCAGACTTAGGTCACGTATTAAATCATTGAGTGCCTCTTGGGAAAACTGCTGGTTTGTTGAAACACTTCCTTCATATTCACTCCCACTGCTAACTCTTGGATTACACTCCCTGTATATCCTCCATGTTGGATACAGGAATATCAGGGAGTGTACTGAACACTGGTATGGGAACATCAGCACCATGCAGCACGGGTCGTCTTGCGGATTCCAAATCAGGGTACTCCCACTTGTTTTTCTTGTAATAATTGAAACCTTTTACATTCACAGCACAAAAATAACAATCATTATGATGATTTTTGAGCTCTCGCCATACCAAAGGTACACCAAATTTCAAACTTTTCAGTTTTCCATTTTTCCACTGACGTAGACACTCTACACAAGTTTTACATACCATATGGGGAGCCGAATACTTATCTCGGTCCCCCAGTTTATCACCAAAATATACAAGATATGCTTGTTTCACAAATTCTATTAAGTTTCTTCTCTGTTTTTGCTGAGAATATTCACCACAAATGTAGCAAAATACATTAGGGTCATTTAAACAACTTCTTCTTGAAGAACTCATATTTCTGTAAAAAAAGAAAATGTATGAATAAAAAGAAGGCAAATTAACGTTGCATGAAAATAATGCTACATTTATTATATAAAATGCAAAACATTGGTGTAAATAAAGATTAATATTATGCTGTGTTAACATTTGTTGTTGGTAAAAGTGTCTATTCTGATTCCTGTATCACAAGAACTAGAGCCAATTCAATGAAACTGATGTCATTTCTGGATTCAGCAGACCTGAAATACACTAAATATATTGAAAAATCCTTAACAAGTGAAAAAATTTTTTTTGAGCTGTGTAATTCTTGATGAGACACTGACGGGGCACATCCAGGGTGCATCTTACCAGCTGATTGGGCTTGTACATCACAATCAGCTGTGTCTGCCTGCTCATCTCCAATCTTTCTTGATTAGATTGTGCTACTAGAAGCAGAGGGAGCTTCCCGAGCATGCTCAGTATTAGCTCCCTGAGAGTGGGCTTGTAATATAGAACTCAGCAATCAGCTATGTCTGCTCCCCACCCACCTTGTACTGTGAGATAATCCCACTCCTTGTGCAGCAGCAGCATGAGAGCTGTGTCTGTGTTCATGCAGCTGTCATTATCCCCATGTATAAACCTTTATATCTCCTACACCGATTGTCATAGAAATGTGAAATTTTCAGGGTACACAGGGGACCCCAAGAGCTGATACTAAATTTAATTTCAGTCACCTAAACATAACAAATTGCCAGATACAGAGCCTTAAGCATAAAATCCTATTAACAATCAGGGATGTTTTCTCATGGGGGCTTTTTTAAGACCAGGGTCCCCAAATTGATATTGCATGTTAGGGACCCCCTATGGGCCACTATCAATTTGCTCTGTGCTGTGGTGTATAGATATATACCTGTTCACAAAATTTGAAGTGTTGAGGCTGGCCGTGAGGTTGTGTTGTGGTTACCCCTTCCTCATGCCATATAACCCTGCCTAGGGGGAGACGCTCAGTACCTCTCACTGCCGCCTGGAGTCAAATCTGCAGACGTTGCCGTGCAAGGGCTGGTGGGATGCCTGTTACAAATAGCTGGCCACTTACCCTCTCTGAACCCTAATTTCTCTGGAACAGAGAGATGTTATTAACTGAAAATGTGGGAGCCAGTAGGGACATATAAATGTCCCGTTATCTTTGAACCTCAATTTCTTCTGAATGGTGAGCTGTGAGTATATTAACAAGTAGGATAAGATGATGACCCTTACTCTTTGATGCTGGGGTGTCATCACAAGATAAGAAAAACTATACCTATTAAAACATGTTACCCTATCACACTTAGGTGGCCACTTACCTTCTGTGAACCTCAATTGGCTATCTGTCACATGAATTACAGTTCTTTGGAAGTATCTATTGTTATCTATTGAAACTGTTATTAGGATTTTATGATTGTGATCCTGTATTATTATTATCATTTAACAGAATTTATATAGTGCCAACATATTATGCAGTGCTGTACATTAAATAGGGGTTGCAAATGACAGGCAGATACAGACAGTGACACAGAAGGAGGAGAGGACCCTGCTCAGAAGACCTTACAATCTAAGAGGAGGGGGAAATAGCCCACACTAGGAAGGGTGTGGGTAAGTAGTGAGGGTTTAAGAGACAGAAGAAGACAGGTAGACAAGTTTGAAAAGATGGATTTTAAGTGCTCTTTTAACCCCCCTAGCGGTAATCCCGAGTGTGACTCGGGGTGGATTTCACTTGCAAAAAGCAGTAATCCCGAGTCACCTTCGGGGTAAGTTCAGAAGCCCCCCTTACTTGTGCCCCGCACTCCAGCGGCGATCTAATGATCCCACTCTGATGCCGGGACGTTTCTGAATTAGGGGGCGTGGCCGGGCGGGAAATTCAAAAGCAAATTACTCGGTAATCTGCTTTTAACTACCACCCAGGGTCCCGGCCACGCCGCTGCTCGCATCAGCAGTTAGATACGAAGCACTATGCAGGACTTCTGCATTGTGCATCACATCTAACTGCTGACGCGAGCAGCAATAGTAAATTCTGGGGGTGGTGCCAGTGGGAAATCACCCCTGGCACCACCTCCGGAATTTACTATTGCTGCTCGCATCACCCGGAAGATGCCATGCACAATGCAGAAGTCCTGCATTGTGCTTTGCATCTCCCTGGAGATGCGAGCAGCAGCAGCATTGGTGGATGCAGGGGTGAGGCAGGGCAGGACATTGCCACTCACATCACCTGTAAGATGTGACATCTTCCTGGTGATGCAAATGGTGATGTATTGGGGGGGTGTGGCCGGGCGGGAAATTTAAAAACAGATCACAATGTAATATGCTTTTAAATGGTTTTTACAGTAAAAAAAACCACACAACATATAATAAAAATAAAAGTACACATTTTAGTGCACCAAACATCATTGCCTAGTGCCCTGATTTACATTTCCCTGACCTTTTGACATTTTTTGATAAATTTTTTTTTTTTTTTTTGATAAATTACATTTCTGTGGTCTATTATTTCATTATTTTTTATAATTATTTATTATATTATAATTTATGATTATAATATAATATATAAATATAATTATTATACCCAGGAGTTAATCCTAAGAATTACAGGCCCACAATATAAGCAAAAATTTTTCTATGCAAAAAAAAACCTGACAGAATTAGAACGCTAGGGGGTTAAATCAACAGAAGGTAGGAACAAGCCAAATGGAATGTGGACAACCATTCCAGAGAGTTGGGGCAGCTTTAGAAAAGTCTTGGAGCTGTGCATGTTACGAGATTATGAGTAAGGACGTCATTAGTAGGTCATTAGAGGAGCGAAGAGAGCAGCTAGGGTGTATTTTTCTCTCAGGTCAGAAAGAACTGTGTAGGGATTTGAAGGCAAGGTACAAAAGCTTGAATTTGATTCTAAGGTGAAATGGAAGTCAAGGAAGAGAACTACAAAGAGGGGCAGCACAAGAGGAACAATGGGAAGGATAATTAAGTCTGGTTGCAGCATTCATATTAGATTGTAGAGGAGAGAGTCGGGTTAGTGGAATACCAGAGAGAAGAATGTTACAGTAGTCCAGACAAGAGATGATAAAAATGTGTACAAGGAGTTTGGTGGTCTCAGGGAACAAGTAGGGGCGGATTTTGGAGATGTGCAGGTGAAAGTGACAGAACCTGGAAATGTTCTGAATATGGGGAGTAAGGAGAGGGAAGAATCAAAGGTGGCACCAAGAAAATATGTCTGAGGGGACAGATGAATAACAGTGTTGTTACCAGTTAGGAATGTCAGGGAAAGATTTGGAATGTCAGGGGGGGGGGGGGGTGTTCTATTTTATCCAGGTTGAGTTTCAGAAATCTGTCAGCCATCCATGATGGGATGCCCAACAGAAAGCATGAAACCTTATCCAGGACTGAGGGAGACAGGTCAGGGGTGGACAGATAGATTTAAGTGTCATCAGCATACAGATGGTACTGTAAGCCAAAGGAGGATATGAGACTACCGAGTGAGGAGGTGTACAGAGAAAAGACCCTGACCTTCAGACAGGTAAGGAGCAAACCAAGAGAGAGCAGTGTCACTGATACCAATGGAGTTTAGGATTTGGATTAGAAGAGGGTGATCAGGAGTGTCAAAAGCAAGTAAAGATCTAGGAGAAGGAAGAGGAAAACTTTGCCTTGAGACTTAGCTCTGATGAGGTCATTGGCGACTTTAGTAAGGGCTGCTTCGGTAGAATGGGCAGCTCAAATGCCAGACTGAAGTGGGTCAAGGAGAGAGTTGGTGTTCAGGTAGTTGGTGAATCTTTTAAAGACAAGGCGCTCAAGAAGTTCAGAAACAAATGGGAGATAGGGCGGTAGTTAGAAAGTAGGAAAGGGTCTAGTAAGGGTTTCTTTAGTATAGGGAGAATAATGGCATGATTAAATTAGAGGGGTAGATACCAGTAGAAAGGGAGACGTTGAACAGTTTGGTAAGTGTGGGGGCAGGGTGGAGGCGTTGGCCCGAAGTAGTTTAGAGGTAATTGGGTCAAGCAGACACGTAGTAAATGAATGGAGATGGTGAGAGAACAGAGGAGACTTCATCCAGAGTAACAGGGCTGAGGAAGGCTAGTGAGATTTACAGGTGGAGGGGTTAATATGGTTGGAGTGGCTCGGTGAGCAGAGACATCGTGTCTGAGTTTGAAAATTTTATCTCTGAAGTAGATGGCTATGTCTTGGGCAAAGAAGGTATTTGTGGGGGGAGCAGGTGTGGGATTTACAGTAGGCGGAGTCAGTTCTGGCAACTTGTTATGTTTAGGGGGTGGACTTTAGTTTAGTAACAGCTCTAAGGGTTTCCCTGTGTAGGTTTCTATTGGTGTAGGAGATATGAAGGTTTATGGGGATACTGACATGGGGATAATGACAGCTGCATGGACACAGACACAGCTCTCATGCAGCTGGTGCATGAGAGGTGGTATTATCTCACAGTACAAGGTGGGGGGTAGCAGACACAGCTGATTGCCGAGGTCTATAGTACAAGCTCACTCTCAGGGAGCCAGCACTGAGCATGCTCAGGAAGTTCCCTCTCCATATGGTAGCACAATCTAATAGAAAAAGATAGGAGATGCGTACACATAAACAGCTGATTGTGATGTAATTTTACAATGCCCAATCAGCTGGTAGGACACATTCCATAGGTGGGAATATCTCATAGCACAACTGCACAGGTGCAGACGTCCTCAGCACAGGCAAGATTCAGATGTCGGCAGTGTGGGGCTGCAGGTAATCTGTATCACAGTGTGATACACTAGATACATAATTGTTACTGTCTAGCATGTGTGGATAGAGGTTCTTACTATGGTTCTGTGTATTCCATATGCTTTACTTTTAATCAACACTTGCTGTTACCTGAGTGGAATAGAGAATGTCACTAATTTGATGAAAGGATACCAACATTATAAAACTTCTGTGAATGATTAAACATTTCAACATGTAAGCAAACTTTATCTGAATCAATTTACTTTGTGAATAGGTAATCAACTTATTTTGCTTGGGTAATTTGATTTGACTATGACTATGCGTATAATGTACATCTATGTTTATATGTTTGTAAACAATTTTTATGCTGCCATTTTTGCAATCTATTTACTTTACTTAATTTGACGTAATTCATTTTAAATCAAGTTAATTCAACTATATATGATCAGTGTGATTACCAATATTATGTTTTTTATTAAAGGATTAATATCACATGTGGATTTTAAAAGATTGTGTTTCTTTTTATACAATTTTAGCTCTAGGCTGGTCCTCAAAAACTCCTGATGAAGTTTTCTTGCAAAAATGAAATGCATTGAGCAAAGGCAAATGCTTTATTGAAAGATTTTTATATTTAAACAAACCTATAGTTGCATAACAATACTCTTTGGACCCTTATCCATGATGATGACTACTAATAACAATTACGCTTTGGCTGTAAAAGTTTGTTTAGGTGTATGAGAAGTGTATTAGTGTATGTACATTTTATATGATTGTTGTGTAATGTATATTGTATTAATATTTTATATATTTTGGTGCCTTTAAAGTCCTTTTGGTTTTCTTTTTATATATTGTACTAATATGCTCCTGTTTTTTGCTGGAATAAAGTTCCTGTGTTTGTTATCATTACTTTTTAGTGACTGTGGGGACTTTTGGATGCAGTGGGACTTGTGGGATTTCTGTTTCTTGATGCCAGGATCATTGCCCTTGGTGTCCAGTGTGTATGTAATAGGCCTTTTTTTGTGAAAATAAAACCCCAGATACAGGTTATACGCGGAGTTTTTTTCTGTTAGTCAGACAGTTTTCCTTTTGGTGGTGGGGTTGAAGTACCAGGCTGAATGACAATGAGCTTCTTGGCCAGGTGGGGGAGATAAAGAGGCCTGGCTATTATCAGGTATAACGGCTGAAATGCATCCTGTAAATTTTAGCTGGGAATATAAACTCCCAGCCTGCTTATTCCTGTGGCTCTGTCTTGGCTGGCGAGCCAGGAGGAGGTCCAAGGTGAACTGTGAGTAAAGACACAGACTTGGAAAAGTTGGAAAAGCTGTATGGTTAGGGCCTTAGAGTCCTGCACAGCACTAGGTTGGGCTGGATTGTTAGTAAAGGGATCTAACAGTGAGTTAGAGGCCAAGTGGCCAGGCTTTATTTTTGCGGTTTGTTTTATTTTGCCTGTTTTTGTGTGTAAATAGTATTAGGATTAGTGAATAAAAACCCTTGTTGCCCGGATAACCTGCTGGCCCTGTTTCCTGTTTGAAACACCCCCTGTTGCTACATGCGATCTCACAATATATACAAAAACTTTTTGCGACAATCTGTGATTTGTCATTCTCAATACCCTTTTTTTATTTTATATTCATTTGTAACGTTAATATTGTAGCGCAAAAATTGTGTGAACCCATTGTCTGAAGAAGTGCTCAGTCTGAAATGCGTCACCATAGAAGAGTTTGGATACCAAGAAATAAGATATATTTCTAGTTCAATATTATTATAAGTTCAATATTATTTTGTGATGGCAGTACAGTTGCATACTATACTAGATACATTTTATAATAATGTGTTTTGTTTGGTTTTAATGGTTTTATTTTTCAGTGCTTCTTCCTGTCTTGATGTATAGGATTGATCTGTGGACTGAAAAGGAATGTCTGTCGATTTTGGGTTGATTTACGAAAGGAATAAATTGGTCAGGAACTGTTCACTTGGCAAAATGAATATTTACTCCAATCATTTATTCATATACAGTTCTGTTCTTTTTTACTTCCTAGACTACTAGGTGGACAAAGCTGCAGCTTATTTATAGAACTCGGTGAACGTTTACTTTGCAAAGGCAACAGTTTCTACATCCTTATTAAGTCAACCCCATAATTTCTGAGAGTATCTGATTAGGGTCACAAAAGTACTCAATGAAGAGCCTCCCTTGTTGTATGGGAGGCATTCTGAAATATGAATAGTCCACCACAAATGCCGACTCTGACTGCACACATGTCCACTATACACTCATCAGACCCATCCATTCATTATCACGTATAACCATATGCATGTACCAGGCCATCATTACAGTTGATGATAATGCACATGGTCCATAATGTTGGGCTGATAATGGGAGGTCACATGATCCATATCTTCCCGCTGCTGGATTTTGGCATATTGGGGCTTTTTTGCCCCAATCACTCTTTTGATGTTCTGTTGATAAGAACCTTTTATTTCTGATAAGGAATTGGTTATTTCTGAAGAGCACCCACATAATTTTTTGCTTTAAGAATTTTTTTAGCCTGCAGTGAGACTTATCACCGCTCACCTTGTTGCTGCTTATCACTGATTAGGCAACATGGTCACCTTCCTGCTTTTATTCCTTCCTCAACTCCAAGCTCAGCAGCGTAAATTTTAAAATCAATGGGGGAAGGATTTGAATAGCCTATTTTTCCTTACCGGTCATCAGCCCCTGGTTAGTTCCAGTTTATTTTCTACAGAGATGTTAATGAAATAGCTGATCTGGTAATTGGAATCTGGGGCGAAGGGTTTATGTGCTACCAAAAGCATGTATTATACCCTCATCACCTTCGACAAAATAATAAACAATGAAATGCCATCCCATAACTCAGCGAGGCCTCTGTTTATTTATTCATTTGAAGAATATTTTTTTTTTCGGTCTCTCCCAGTACCCGCATACCAATGACAAAATGTATGCCTTAAAAAGTTGTAAATGGTATGTGTAACCCCTTCTTCCAAATTGTATTGCCCTTAGCCCCTGTACAGGGACTCTATGTCACAGTTATTCCTCAGGCCGTCTTACCAGAGTGTTGTACTGAAGTGATAATTCCTAAGGATTAGCTATTATTTATTGAGTTCAAGTGTTAACATAGCCGCCTCCAAAAGTTACAGTTTTAAGATATTTATACACCAAAATCTCTTATATGCAATTACCCCATAGCAATCTATAGGTACTTATAGGCTCTATTTGAACCCTTTGGCTTTTGGCCTTTGTTAAATCGTTTCCCATTTCATTTCTACATTTTAAAAATGTTTGCATTTTAGCTGAGGAAAACAATAGCAAATGAACGCTTGGTCCTAGTGCAGAAATTGTTAACAAATTATTAGTTAATAAATTTACAATACATTTGTCCTTATTTTCAGCTCTTTCATTTTTTTTTTTTTAAATAAATATCTTGAAGAGGTTACAATCGGGTTGTGGTATTTCTGTTTTACTAGCAGCTGCTTTGTGGCATAGTGGGGTACTTTTTTTTTTTTAACATTCTTTATTTATGTTTTTTTGGGGGGCGGGGTTTACGGTACATATAGAACATAAGAACATTGGTACAGAGGTTTGGTAAAGTACATAAGGTTAACATAAAACATGGGGGTAGAATATTGGAATCCAGCCAAGCACATAAAAAACGAAACATAAAGTAAATTCAAAGGCTGTTGAATATTAGGGAAAACCAGAATATTATGGAAAACCAGGTGGATTTAAATTTCTGCCCTAAGCTGTGCAAACTGGCAGTCAGGTCTTCCATCAGCATAATTTTATTAATGTGCTTAAACCACAGGTTGTGTATCTGTTTTTCAGTATAAGGGGATGCAGGAACTAGCAGCCATTACCAGATGTTTTACCAACGATTGTTTCAAGAATTTGAGGGGAAGAGAGATGTGGAACAGGAGAAAGAAGGCTGGGTTGTCAGGAATGTCATAATCAATGAAATCCCTTAGGACCTTCTGTACTCCTATCTGGAGTGGTTTGATAATAGGGCAGGACCAAACAATGTGTAATAAGGTGCTCTCTGCAGACCAGCATCTCAAGCACATGGGAGAAATTTCAGGGATAAAAGTATGTAGCCGAACCAGCATGTTATACCATCTGGATGGAAGTTTGTAGTTTAGCTCCTGGAACCTTCTACATACTGATGAGCTATGGGCTAATTGAATAATCTGTCGACTCTGTAATCGTGAGAAAGTCGCTCCTAATTCTTTTTCCCAATAAGCGAGAAACGGGGGAGTATAAGCAGCTTGTGGGGTGTTAAGAGCAGAATAAATCTCTGACAAGGCATGCCTAGGAGAGCCCTGTCTATCACATATGGCTTTTAAGGGGGTCAAGGAGCGTGTGAAACCTTCTCCTGATGGCAAAGTTTGCAGAGGAAGTCAGGCCCCCCATCTGGCTTTGCATAGAAAAACGCTTTTCTACTTAACCTGGGCCTGCAATGTCCCCACACAAACCTAAATAAACAGGTATGTATTGCTTTAAAATATGCATTGGGTATCCAAATGGGTCTGAAATGGGTACAAGAATCTAGGCAGAATCATCATTTTAATAGCATGCATCCTCCTGAACCAGGAGAAAGTTTTTTATTGCCAGCACTGCAAGTCCTGTCTAAGTTTCGATAACTGGATAACTTCAACTGGATCATTCGGTCTGGTGGAGAGAGAAAGACCCCTAGATATTTTAGGCCTTCAGGTGTCAATTTAAAGGGAAAGCCGTTAGCTAAATGTGCAGGTGACAAGGTGATGTTCATTGCCTCGGATTTAGAATAATTATAAATTATAGAATGAAAAATTATAATTAGAAAGAGAACCGTATAAGGACAGTTCTTTGAGGAGTTATGGGAGTGATACTAGAGAATTTGCGATCAAAAACATAAGATCATCAGCGTATATTGCTACCTTGTAATGAGCAGTCCTAATTTGGAGACCAGATATATAAGGGGTACGTCTAATAATACGTAGTAATGGTTTCACAATGGGTATAAATATAAGGGGGGACAGTGGGAAGCCCATTTGTGTACCATTACTGATGGGAAAATGGTCGGCTAACATTCCATTTACCCTAACAGCGACCAAAGGTTTACAATAGATGGCCTTAATCCAGCAGAGCATGTTACTGCCAAGGCCCATATGTTCTAGTGTGTGTATCATAAACTTCCAATCTACTCTGTCAAAAGCCTTTTTGGCATCTGTTGACAATAGAAAAACTGGTGAAGACTTTTACATAGCAAAAAGTATGCAGTTGAGGATAGTAGTAGTGTTGTCCCTAGCTTATCAAAAGGGGACAAAACCAACTTAGTCTGGATGAATCAGAGACTGTACCCAGACCTGCAGTCAAAGGGACAGCACATTTGTGAATAATTTCAGATCTTGATTCAATAAAGATATAGGAAAATTGAGATCACCACCCAACACCAAAGGTCTCTTCCTAAATCCCCTTAGATGTTCCAGGATACCTTCCAAAAAGGTGGCCTGGTTGGTAAGGGGCATATATACCATGGCTATTGTTACCAGGGGGGGCACCTAATACCCCTTTGATGACTGAATTTGTCTTTGAGTTGCCAAGAGATAGAGCGTTTTAAAGAGTATTTTCTCTCTTCTCTAAGATGGGCATGCAGCATTACCACTTGGGACTTCATACCGGACAACTGGGATAATATAGCCGTCCCTTTCTCTGGGATATTTAAGCCTTTGACCTTAAGAGAAACTATTTGAACTGGAGCCATAGGTGGGTGAGTGATGAGGAACGCAACACAGAAGGGTGGGTCAGGAAGTTAAACTATGTGAACAGGGGAGGAGCCTAGGATAAGTGGGTAGAGTGTGGTAAAGAAGCAAGATGGAAAGACATCACCCCC
>NC_092870.1:6687948-6694331 GCF_032062135.1 Pyxicephalus adspersus | reverse complement strand
CACATAGTAGGTTAGGTTGAAAAAAGACATAAGTCCATCAAGTTCAACCACTAGGGAAATAAACATATCCCAGATATAAAACCCTATAATACATAGTTGGGCCAGAGGAAGGCAAAAAAAACCCTGGTACAATTTGCCTCAACAGGGGAAAAAAATTCCTTCCTGATTCCATGAGGCAATCGGATGTTCCCAGGATCAACAGTCTCTGTTATTTTTACTTTAAAGCCTTAATACCCAGTCATATTCTGTGCTTCTAGAAAAACATCCAGCTTTTTCTTAAAGCAATCTAAAATTGTTGTTGAAACTACTTCCTGAGGGAGTCGATTCCACATTATCACAGACCTTACAGTGAAGAATCCCTTCCTTATCCGGAGCATAAACTTCTTTTCCTCCAGACGCAAAGAGTGCTCTCTTGTTCTTTGTAATGATCTCAAAGTGAATAATGGGGAAGAGAGTTCTCTATATGGACCGTTTATATATTTATACAGGGTGATCATATCCCCCCTTATACGTCTCTTCTCAAGGGAGAATGGATTCAGTTCAGCTAATCTCTCCTCATAGCTGAGCTCCTCCATTCCTTTTACTAGTTTAGTTGCCCTTCTTCACTCTCTCCAATTCCACAATGTCCTTTTTGTGAATTGGTGCCCAAAACTGTACTGCATATTCCAGATGTGGTCTGACCAATGCTTTGTACAGGGGCAGGATAATGTCTCCATCTCTACAGTCTATTCCTCTTTTAATACAGGAAAGTACTTTACTAGCTTTAGATATTGCAGCTTGGCATTGCATGCTGTTATTAGGTCTATGATCTACCAGAACCCCCAGATCCTTTTCCATTTCCGACTCCCCCAAATGTGATCCACCTAGACAGTATGAAGCATGCATGTTGTTAGCTCTCAAGTGCATAATCTTACATTTATCTATATTAAATGTCACTTGGCTGCCCAATCACACAGTACATCCAGGTCTGCTTGTAGATTATAGACATCCTGTATTAAATTAATTCTATTACATAGTTTGGTGTCATCTGCAAACACAGAAATGGTACTTTTAATCCCAAACTCTATATCATTTATGAAGATGTTAAACAGTAAAGGTTCCAACACTGAACCCTGGAGTACACCACTAATAACCTTAGACCATTCAGAGTATGAATCATTAATTACAACTCCCTGGATGCGGTCTTTAAGCCAGTTCTCTATCTATTTACAGATTGACTTTTCTAAACCTATCGACCCTAACTTGCATATTAACCGTCTGTGGGGTACAGTGTCAAATGCTTTAGCAAAGTCCAAGTACACCATATCAACTGCTATTCCACTGTCTACCTGTTTACTTACTTCCTCATAAAAAGAGAGTAAATTTGTTTGATAACTTCTGTCTTTCTTGAAGCCATGCTGACTATTACTTATAATATTATTTTCTAGCAGAAACTCCACTATGTGGCTTTTTATCAAACTCTCTAAGACCTTTTCAACTATGGACGTTATACTAACGGGTCTATAGTTACCTGGTAATAACTTTGCTCCCTTTTTGAAGATAGGAACCACATTCGCCTTACGCCAATCCATCAGTACCTTGCCAGTGACTAAAGAGTCTCTAAAAATTAGAAATAATGTCTTTGAAACAACTGAGCTCAGCTCTTTGAGGACATGTGGATGTAATCCATCATGTCCTGGTGCTTTGTCAACCTTAATTTTTCCCAGCGGTTTTTCAATCATATCAATTCTGAGCCATTGTGACTCATTTAAGGCAGTGACATTGCTATTATGAATGTGGACTTGAGCTCTGCCATTTTCCTTCGTGTACATAGAGCTACAAAAAAAGTGTTTAGTAAATCTGCCTTGTCTTTATACCTAGTTACCAACCTAGCGACATCCTTTAAGGGGCCTACATGCTCAGATCTGAACTTTTTGCTATTAATATATTTGAAATTTTTGGGGGGGTTGCCTTTCCTTTGCAATCAGTCTTTCATTTTGAAGTTTTGCACATTTCATCTTCTTTTTACATATTTTGTTATATTCTTTATAGGTTTCAAATGAGGAAGGTGATCCTTCATTTTTATATTTTTGAAATGCCCTTTTCTTGTTCCTTATGGCTTTTTTAACATCAGCTGTAAGCCATATAGGTTTTAATTTTAGCCTCTTAAACTTGTTACCCATTGGAATATATTTTTCAGTATGCTTTTGTAGAACAGACTTGAAACATTCCCATTTCTGTTCTGTGTTCTTTGAGGACAATATTGTCTCCCAGTCACAGACAGCCGCCCTTAATAATGGAAAATTTCTCTCTTAAAATTAAATGTTTTTATCTTTCCTGTTTTTGCTTCCTGTTTACAGCTTACATTAAATGAAATCATATTACGGTCACTGCTACCCAGATTCTCTTTTATTTGCACATTTGTTATAAGCTCTGCATTGTTAGAAAGAACTAGGTCCAGCAGAGTATACTTTGTAGTTGGGGCTTCTATAAACTGTACCATAAAATTATCTTGTATTAGATTCACAAATTTCCTGCCCTTTGCTGTTCCTGTATTGCCATTACTCCCGTCAATGTCAGGGTAGTTGAAATCTCCCATGATTAAAACACTTCCACTTTTTGCTGCTTTTTCTATCTGTGCTAGTAGTTGATTTTCTACTTCTTCCTTAGCACTGGGGGGCCTATAGCAGACTCCAATAATTAATTGTGTGTTATTTAACCCCACATTCACCTCCACCCATAATGCCTCAACCTCATCGCTTGTTCCATCCGCAATTTCTTCATTCACATTCACTTTTAGATCACTTCTCACATACAGACAGACACCACCATCCTTTTGTTTGACTCTGTCTTTATGAAAGAGAGTATACCTAGGAATATTGACAGCCCAGTCATGTGAAGAACAAAGCCAGGATTCAGCAATGTCAACTAAGTCATAATTCTCTTTACCTATTAAGGCTTACAACTCCCCTATCTTGTTTGCTAGACTTCTAGTATTGGTGAACAGGCTCTTTAAACCATTGCTGCTTTTACCATCATTGTTTGCCAAATCATTTTGTTTTTCAGTACAACTAGTACTGCACAATCTAATGTTTGTTTGTACCATGGGAAGCTCCTTACAATTATCCATAACCCTCCCCCCAACTATCCCCAATCCACCCTCCACTAGTGTCTGACCCCTGACTAACCTTTCTGCCACCTTATTTGACTGTCCCACCCCCTTCTGTCCTAGTTTAAATATCCCTCCACCATTCCCCTAAATCTTTCCCCTAGCACAGCAGACCCCTTTCATTTAGGTACAAACCATCTGGCATACAGGTTGTACAATGAAAAGTCAGCCCTGTGCTCTATGAACCCAACCCCTTCCCTTCCTCACCAGGACTTAAGCCATGCATTTAGCTGCCTAAGCTCTTTCTGCCTTTCCTGTGTTGCGCATGGCACAGGCAATATTCCAGAGAGTATAGCCTTGGAGGTCCTTTTTTTCAACTTAAAACCTAGTTCCCTAAATTGATTTTTAAGGATCCTCCATTTATATTGTCATTGGTTCCAATATGGACCAAGACAGCTGGGTCCTGTTCAGCCCCTCCCAGTAATTTGTCCACTCGGTCCACCACATGCCGAACCCTGGCACCAAGGAGACAGCAAACCATTCGGTCTAAGAGATCCGGGCGACAAACTATTTTATCAGTCCTCCTGATGATAGAATCCCCTATGACAACCAATTGTCTTTTCCTTCCTGCGTTTCCCTCCCCACCACTACTAGATGTGCTGCTCTCCCGGCTGTTAGGGGTAGCAGTAACATCTAGAGTTGCCACCACTGGGTCTGCCACCTGCAAATCTTCACATAACTTTACAAACATGTTGGGGTGCTCAAACACAGGGCTGGCCTTCCTTTTCTGGGAGCCCATACCACTCCCTCTAGTTACATTAACCCAACTCCCTACATATTTATCCTGATTAACCTCTCCACCCTCCACATCTAAGCCAATAACTGTCTGCTCAGTGAGCAGGAGACCCATTTCAAGGTTATCCAGTGATTTCAGTGTTGCAATGCGCTTCTGCAGCTCTCCAATGCAAGATACCAGAAAGGCGACTTGCTCACATCTGTCACAGCGGTATTCACCTAGGAGCTGTTGCTCCATTTGTGCATATATATGGCAGACTGTGGACTGAACCAAACCTTCCACCTTGCTACCATTCATCTTCCCAGTAATAATGTTTGTTTACAAGGAGTTATAAACGTTTACTTACAGTTTGTGCTTACTAAAAGGATTTAACTCCTTTTGTTTTCAGCCTCCTGTTTTCTCTAACTCCACTTGATTAAAAGTCCACTTGTTTCACAAGCCAAACAGTGAGTAAGCTCAAAATGAGTGTCACAGGAACTTAAATCACCTGTTAAGCCTTGACTACTCCCCCTTGAAGGTCAGCAAGGTACAAAAAGGTGTTAAAACAAAACTGACAGTCAAGCAAAAAAAAAAACTGTTTAAAACAAAACTGAGTCAAGCAAACACCACTCCCAAATGCACAATATGCACAATATCAGCCTCCTGTTTTCTCCACTCCACTTGATTAAAAGTCCACTTGTTTCACAAGCCAAATATATGAACAGGATATCAAAATTTAACTTGGTAAAGTTGTAAACATTTTAGTTTATATAAAGTAACTCCTAGAACTATGATTAATAAATTCAAGTGAATATTAATTTTTCCAGCAACCTGGTAAGGCAAAAATTTTGTCTCGGCCACATTATAGGAGAGCTATATACTAGCCTCCCCTACATGCATGCTTTTCAGGGTAGTCCAGGAACCCTGGTGAAATCAGGTAAATTTGAATGATAAGGATATATGTGTACATTTGCGTTTCTTGGTGGCGGGTTGCCATTGATCTTCAAATTGTAGGCAAACCAGGCAAGTTGAGTAGGGTGATTCGGGGTAGGTTAAAGGTATCCAGAAGGGATGGAAGACCTTCAAGGTGTTTAAGAGTTTCGGATTTAACTATCACTCAATGCAGAGAGCTGGAGCACGAACCCCTAATGATAACAAATGTTGCGAGATCGCAATTCCTCAAGTAGTGGTTTAAGGGAACGACAAAGTACCAAGGTACGTCTGGATAGATCCTGTAGTAGAAGAACTTAAGTGTTGTTGAAGATTACTATATCTTGAGTGCAGACAGCTAAGAATGTAGAAGGCATGGCATATCACATCACACGGGCGGCAGGAATCAGAGTTTTTAGAGCCTAGAGAGAGGTGTTTGCAGTCAATATCAACATGTGATTCTTTAGGCCTTGGTAGTAGAGTATTAAATTTAGGTGTTGCTGCTGCACATAGATCTTTAGTTTCCACTGATACAGGAAGGCCCCTGATACGAATGTTGTTACATCTATTCCTGTTCTCTGGGTCATCTTGGTGAGTGACCAGTTGTTGAAGGAGGAGAGGGTGATCATTAGGAATGGATGCATGATGCGTAATGTGGGAGCGGCAGTCTTTGATAACTTTCTCCACCTCCTCTATACGGGTACTGACATCTTGCTTCAGTACTGCTATTTCAGAGCGGAATGTATCCTTTAAGCTTTTCATAAAGTTTCCAAAGTAGCTGATTGTAGGAAACAGATTTGACTGAGTGCCAGCATCCTATTCAGGTTGTAACCCCATAGATTCTGTCACAGTGCCGCATTGCAGGATTGTGGACCCTCCATGTCACCAGCTCAGTTGGCAGAGATGTGCGCGGGGCACAGAGTCTAAGCAACTGCCCAGTCTTCACCAGAGCCTCTAGAGGTGAGGATGTTACGCTGCGGGCAACTGCCAGGTTGCGGCCCCTGTGGATACAGAGGCAGGTGACTGCTGACAGACAGAAGTCAGGCGAGGCACAGGAACGTGAGACAGAATCAAGGTCAGAAGTCAGGACAGCAGGAGTAGTCAAGGATCAAAGCCAGAGTCGGTACACAGGAAATCAGTAGCTGGAGACGCAGGCAGGAATAGCAGGAACCTGGAACAGAGCCTAGGGGAACTCCTTGTTCAGGAAACTTCCTGTTGCCAGTCACTTCTGTGGAAGGCAATAGCCTTATTCACGAAGCATCAGGAGTCCCTTGTGTTCAGTGAAGCAAAGTTTCTTTATTCATGCATGGAGATTCTCACAATCAGTTGACACGTGCTCAAGGCACACTGAAGGAGAAGTCTGACATTCAGCCTAGAAGCTCTCATATTTATACAGAACAAAACACATAGTATTGTATAGTAATGTTACACATCAGCAAACATGATTAACCTCCCTAGCGGTATTCCCGAGTGTGACTCGGGGTGGAAAAAATTGCAAAAAGCGGTAATCCCGAGTCACACTCGGGGTACCTTTGAGGGTCCCTCTTACCTTATCCCCGCGCTCCAGCGGCGATCTCACGATCCCGCTGT
>NC_092870.1:6589907-6686984 GCF_032062135.1 Pyxicephalus adspersus | reverse complement strand
CCCACAATATAAACAAAAATTTCTACGCAAAAAAAATAGGATCACTTTTTGCATCAAAAAATGACAGAATTAGAACGCTAGGGGGGTTAATATTACATGTCAGCACTGCAGTTTTATTGCTTCCTTTAGCCTTGTGCTTTGTTCCTCTTTATCTCGTAACAAGCAGACAAGCTGCAAACTGTTTTCCTTTTAAGATTAACGAGAGGTAGGTGGTGTTCACATCTCCACAAGCAGGGAGAGCGCATCTGTGAAACACTCTGGTCTTCTGAGGTAAGGGAGCAGCTGACTGTGAGTCACATGACCTGGACCACAAAGTGAGCCGAGGAGGTGATCCCTGGACAGAGTTAGTTCAGGCAGCAGGGGAGTGCAAAGTGGGTAACACTGAAGGGGGCACAAAACCCCTTGTCCTTTAGGGATCTGTGACAGATTCCCTGGATGGGCTTTCTCTCTCTTTTAACCACCTGGGCGTTTCACTGATGTCTGGATTTCTGTACCAAAAGCGATACACTGTTTTTCATGAAAAAAATTTTTTTAAATTGTAGACCTGTAATTTACAGAAAAATGTCCAAACAAGGGTCTAGTAGATATCCTGAATATAACAAAGTTTGAAACACACAATCATGAAAAAAAAAAAATTAACTTTAATAATAAAATTAAATAAAAAAACACAAAAATCAGCTTAAACAAGAATGCATAAATAAATAAAAAATACTGAAAATGCAATAATTCGGTATACTGTATAGTAATATATTTTTCTAAAACATCTCCCTAGTGTGGTAATAGTGGTAGTAGTGTGAGTCCAACGTCACATACCTATAGACAAAACCACATAAATATATTTTGTATTATTTTGTATTGGATTGGATACAGGACTTTGTATTGAATTCAATACAAAATATTTGAATTTCCCGCTACGACCACCGTCGACCGGCGTATGCACTGACATCATCAGGAATCGCCGAGGGACGCGTACGCGAACGCCGGGAGTTCTAATTCTTTCCATACTTCCATGCAAAAAGCGTTACATTTTTTGCATGGAAATTTATTTTAGATTGTAGGCTATAATTCTTAGGCATAACTCACCGAAATATGTCCAAAATTTCATAAATTTATTAATAAACTTTAAAAAAAAATTTTATAAAAGAAATTAAAAAAACAAATCTGTAAAAAATGTAATGGAACTGTACAGTAGCTTATATAATATATATATATAATACAATTATATATATATTATAAAAAGATTTCTTTGTATTGGACTCAATACAGCTTTTTTGTATTGAGTTCAATACAAAGTTATTTGAATTTCCCCCGCCTCCCGCCCGCACTGACGCTTGCAGCGACTTCACCGGGAAACCCCAGAGATCGTCACTGCACACGCTGGGAGAAGAGGACGGACGTATCAGGAGGAGCTGCGGGGACAAGGTAAGTATTTTTCTTTCAGTTGTAATCCGATTGTCATACAATGTTGTATGACAATTGGATTGCACTGTAACGCTTGTTTATATTTTTAGCTACCCCGAACCTGGTTCAGGGTAAAGGATTGTAGCAAGTTTTCTTACCCCGAACCAGGCTCGGGGTAAACGCCCAGGAGGTTAAGTTAGTCTTAGGTATGATAGGAAGATTAGGTGAAGTTGAAGGGCCCACCTGCCTTTGTGTGAAGAGCCTGCAGCTGCCTGAGTTGGAGCAGGCTGGGAAGATGCTGAGCTGGATGCCTGTGAGTCTTCCTCTGGTGGCAGGGGGACCTTGCTGGAAGAAATTGGGGAAACAGCCGCGTCCTGTGTCCGGGCTGCTGCCAACCTGCTAGACACGTGTCTGGTCTTCTAGAAGAGCCTGCCTGTACTAGGAATGGTCCGAGATCGTCGTTTGAGAGAGCGTCCTGGGGCCTCACTGAGACGTCGCCTACCCATGTAGATGGTTGAAAGCGAAAGACGCCTGAGAGCCGGTAATAGCTGCGCTGGAGCGGGAGCAAGATACAATATTTTTACAAGTAAACCATGTCAAATGCATCATTTAAACCATTTAAAATGCATAATATTCAATTGTGATAAACTTGTGTTTGCTGCTCATGTTTTATTTTGTATAATATGTAGAACCATGCATAGTTTTGCACAAGGGCAAAAGTACTATTCACAATTTTTTAGTTGTAGAATTTTGCAGTAACCTTTTTAAAAAAAATTCTATACGATATACGAACATCTCACCGTTGGAGCTTCTGCCTTCTATCCATTCTGCCTAATGAGCTACTGAATAGGTGATCACCTGAATGAAATCTTATTTACCAAGGAAAAGCATTAAAAGCCACTGCTGTAATCAACATTCTCATCTTGAAATGTGACCAGTTGGATGGCAAAACACTGCTAGAAGTATGTCAAAACAGGTGAAAAGAAAGGTGCAATCCTCGCTTTACTGCTACAAAGATACAATGAGCATCAGGTTGCTTCTGTCCTACACAAAGAACAAAGTCAAGCAACAGGCACTGAGGACAACAAAGCTACAACCTGGCAGAGGGCAAAAATGAATCAGCTGTGAGAGGGATGACCGCAAACTCATTTAAATGTCAGTGATAGATTTCCTAAAGTGACATTGGTCACTTGCTGTACTGCATCTATCCAAGAACAGTATTGTCACTCTGCATTACAGAACTCATCAACCTTTTTTTCATAGAGGGAAGGATATTCTGTTGTCCTAACACACTTCTTAGGAATATTGTTTGGGGTAAGACTGCACAGTACATAGGATAAAGGCCATCACAGGATTTCTAACTGGATTACCAGGTATTAGCAAATGTGAAACCAATATAAACATGCTTTCAGTAGTATATCTATTGTGCCCAAGGGCAGGAGTTTATTGCTAGAGTTTACATATACTTTATGTTTATTGTGTCAACACGACAATAACGGCAACAATTCTTGAATATTCATCCTGAGTTTCATATCCGGGAATAGATAATCACACCATTATTACACGTGAAAGAAACCCACAAAAATATTTTGTAGTAAACAGAAACCTATGATGCCAAATTCAGGGTGTATTTGGCATCATAAACTCCAATCTCTAGAAAGAGATTAAAGGGCCTGGATAAAGCTATTGGTAATTGTGTTGCTGCAAGATTGCAGCCATTTGTTTGGGATGCAGGCCCAGAGTGCCCTTTTCCAGTCCAGGAATTAAGGTTTGCTGGGAAGCACCTGGCTAACGCTAAAAAGGCAGCTGTCTTTGAGTTGGGGGAGGGGGGGAAGGGGGTAGCAGCCTGAGGCCAGGTGTGGCGCGGGCAGGGGGCTGTGTGGAGTCTGTGAGCTAGAAGAAGGTCTTCCAAAATTGAAGTCTGGTAGACCAGAGCCAGGAAGCTAAAATTTGGGTGTTTTATTGTCATGTGTTAATGACATTGATCCCCTGCAAGGGAAAAATCCTCACATGGCCTTGCACATGTGTATTAATGGTGCTGGAAGTTATGACAATTACACAGTAAAGGCACATTGTATGGCAGGCTGGTGTCATATGGATCCTTTCAGGGCAGAGTATACCAGGACTTTGTTTTTTTTTTGCATGACCCTGACACTTTGATTAATGGGTGTTTTTTCAATGTATGAGACAGGACCTTGATGTTTACATTGCAACATATTACATCTGCTAAATCCTTCACTCCTGGACCAAATTTCTCTCTTCCTCTTCTTAGTATCCCCTGTAGCCTTTTGTCAGGCTAAACCTATAATAGGAAAACTGTGTTGATCAGCCTTTCTCATCCTTTTTACCCCTGAGGAATTATTTTCAGGTCTAGGTGAACCTCTACTAAAACTAATTTATTGGGGGTCAGAGGGGCAAAAAGCTTTTTTAATTGGTTGCCAGTGGAACAAATTCTTGTCTTACAGTGTTGGCTAGTAAACCACCGTTATAAACAACTAAACACATCATAAGAGTCATGCAGCTGGCTCTACCCAGTGGTGTTGACCCCAGAACTATGTAGGCATAGGAGAGCATGAAATGGGAGATCAATTAATGCCAGTTTGAGGAACCCCTGGAAACGTGGAGGAATAATTGGGTTCCACAGAACCCCGGTTGAGAATATTTGGTACAGACAGACAGAAATAAGACACAGCTGAATTGCAATCCCTGTACAAGAGATCACAGACTGGGGCAAGGAGTCAATCAACTAAATAGTGACAGATCAACTTCAGCTTCTCATTTCACCATCCACTTATTGGCTTGTGAAGGCTAAAGACCTGTATGTGTTACTTAACTGCAACAGACAAAAATCAGGTCTTCTGCCCTGTCAGGCAGGGCTGTGCCATGTCGAAAAGCTGTGTTATTCTCAGGACTGGGGTTGTTACTTCATTATATGGTAGATCTGCTTTAATACAACTTGGGTTAGGATTAGATAGGATTAAAGTTGAATATACACAATAAAATGTGATAGTCTATAGAAAACTATGAAATATGGAGCCCTACTTAAGTAATTCTTTAAAAATGTATTTAATAAAATAGACTGTTGCACATAAAAGTCAATCCAGTCACCCTCTCACAGGGTATTTTTTAATAGGCTCCAGCTATTCCACCTCAATAAATTGCATACGGACAAGTATCTGCTGCCAAGGTAAAAAAAAAACAGCCCACAAGTTGGAATTCATCTCCCATACACATATGTACACTTTGGGGTTTTGCTCTTTGTTTTTAATTGGAGAATATTACTTATAAATGAGCTTCCATGAAACTGGAATATAATGTTGCCATCCTCTTAAAGCCATGCTAAGTTGTCTATTCTGCTGCCATCCTAAATCTAAGCCAAGCTGTATATTTCTCTTGGAAAGTGCAGCAGGGTGATGTATTTCTAAAATCATATGTTTAGTCTCATCATAAGTATAAGCATATAGTGCTTCTACAGAAGTTGACTTTCTCCTTATATCAATATAGGATCTTTTCCATACCACCCTAGGAGAATATGCCACAGTTGGTGATTTTGGCAGAAATTGTACAATTCTATTTCAAACCTTAACACAAAACCAGGTAGTATTATACCAGTGTTTTCAGTTACGAATTGCAGACTGCAAACAGTTCATATATAGGACTTTGATAGGTAAGTCATAACTAAAAGTAATTTGTACTGGCCTGCGGATACAGTTCACAATGTTTGAGTTTATCACAACTGTAGCTTCTTAAAAGCATTTGAATACATCTGGATTACCGTAGAGTGGTGTTCATTTTGGGACTCAGTTATACATTTCCACGCTCTATTACCAGGTACTAGACCCACTATTTTTATGGCTTTTTCTCCTGCCTTTTCTAACAGGAAAAGAAAATTATCTACATTTGTTAACTATATTCCCAAACATATGTGTTCTGTCTCTAAAGGGAGAATTTTAGTTTCCATGGAGGTATTTAATGTCTAGGAAAGATCACTTCCCCTTGTAGGTTTGATACCACAATCTGTGGTTACCTTCACCTCAAGTGTGACTTGTTGCAGCTTTTGTGGTGATGAATTACCATGCCTTAAATACGGTGTGGAACTGCCAAGGGTCTGTTGTTGAGGTTGAACATCACTTCGTGGAATAGTCTTAACCCTTCCCTTCAATGTATGTGTTGGGGTCTTCTTTGCATAGCTTCTTTAATGAGTCAATTCAAATGCTTTATGAGTCCAGCAGCTCTTGGATGATAATCACCTTGACAATGGCTTGTAATTCAGCATATTGGTTTGATCCTCCCAATACTTGTTTATTCAGGATAGTATAATCTGATGGTCTGAATGCAACAGCCACCCATATGGGTCCTTCCTTGAAGATAGTGGCTGAACCATATGTGAACCAAACATTTCCTTGTAAGTCAGGAGTAATTTGCTCATATGGAGGAGCTTCTAGGTAGGGTGACTCTTGTATTGATGACTGTTCTATGACCCTCTTTGGAGCTGGGTCTTCAAAAGTCACTGAAGATGCCATACCTTCTTGCAATCTGCATAAGTCTTTAGATTGCATATTGGCTCTCTCGTGCAGATACCATTTCCACTTCAGCAAAGTTTGATTTTGGGCCACACCTGTTCTTGCTCCTAGCCCATTGTCCTTTACCTATCCAGCAATGGGTAAACCTGTTTTCAGTTTGTGGAGTAGTGCCCAATGGCCCGCAAGTAGTTGCTTTTCCAATAGTGAATACTTTGTCTCTGCACCAGTCAACTGTTTTGACCAAAATCCCATCCAAATTGCAGTATCATTGACTTCAGTATATTCCAGTTCAAAAGGATGATTGACATTAACAGGGCCTAGATCTTGATGTTGGGAGATAGCACATTTTGCTATTTCAAAAGATTGTTGTTGTTCTTCTCCCCACTCAAATGATTTCTGCTTTTCACAACATCATGTATGGGTTTAAGAATTAATCCCAGGTGAGAGATGAAGGCTCTCCAAAACCCCATCAGGCCCACAAAAGTTTGTGCCTCTTTCTTTGTAGTAGGTTCTTTGTAAACTTCTCTGGTATTTTCTTCACAGGCCCCAATCATACAATACCCAAAACCTTTACCTCTGGTGCAGGGCCTTGGATTTTGTCTTTATTTACTTTCTACCTTCGGTTCTCCAGGTGATCAATAGTCAGTTTCAGAGCTTTAGTAACATTGTTTAGTTCTCTTGTAATCATAATATTATCAATATAATGAAAAATATGCACTTTGCAAATGTCCAACTCAGTCTGTATTTGTTGCAGATCTCTGTCCACGAGGCCATGACATAAAGTTGGTGAATGAATGTATGCTAGGGGGGCCACTTGAAATGTGTATTGTCTTCCTTCCCAGGTAAATGCAAATTGATCTTGTGACTCAGGAGAGGTAGGAATGGAGAGGAAAGCATTAGCAAGATCTATAACTGGATGAACAGGCCCGCCTTTTTTAGCAATGTCTTTAATGATTGTGACAATGTCTGGCATGGCAACAGCTAAGCAAGGGGCATGTTTTTTTTAACATATATAATCCACCGTCATCTACCATGTAGAATCAGGGCGAAAAACGGGCCACGCCGTGCTATTCCAAGGACTTACTGCAGGTCAGTGTACACCTACCTGCAATAATTCCCTGATAGTTTCTCCTATCTCTTTGTGTCCCCCCGGAAGCCTGTACCGTTTCAAGTTTACAATAGTGGTGGGTGCTGGAATATGCAGCGGTGTCCATTGTGCTGACCCCCTCACTATCTGTTTCACTGGTCAAATAGCGTAAGAAGAATGTCCAAATACAAAGGGCCCATATTCTGTTTGCACAGTCTTTCCTAACAATATGTCTATTCTCAAAAAAGTCTCAGGGACATAACAAACACAAACAAAAGCTGTAAATAGTGGCCCTTCCCCATTTGCAAGCTTTATTTTCTGCATTGCAGGTGGTATGTTGCCTCCCCTCATAACAATTTACATAAACAATAGGTCCTGAGGCGACATCAATATTTCAATGTACTAAAGTAACTTCAGCACCAGTATCAATTAATGCAAGAACTGTTTGTACATTACCACGTGACTAATATATTGTCAATGGTACATAAGGGTGTAGGTCCCCCGTTACCACTAACTGCACATGAACAGAGGACCAGCCTGACTGTCACTTAGTGGGAGAAGGAGCTTGCCATTGTCCCAAATCAGGATAGAGTTTTATCTTTGAAGTGTGAGTCTCAGCCTGCTCCATGGGAGGGGCAGATAGCTCACTGTTTTCTTTTCTCTGATTTTGCTTTTAGAAATGCTTCTTCTACAAAGCTAACAAAACTGGACTAGTTTTTTTTAATCAATTTTATCCAAAGGAACACCTGCTTTTAACAATTCAGCAAACATTTGTTTTCTTGTTATTTTCACTTGTTATATTAGAATCATGTTGTTTGGTGTCTTGCACAACTCTAGCCTGCCTGTTAAATTGCTGATGTTGTGGTACACCTATTTCCTCCAAATGACAACAAAGTAACTTTATTATGTAAAGTAACTACAAAGTAACAAAGTAACTACATTAATTATGTGAAAAAACTTGCAATATTTAGTATAGGAATATATTTTGTATATTACCAGCTGCGTTCTTTCCCATGACCCATCAGGGCATTACAGCCATAACTTTCTTTTTATCAGGTCACTCCCACCCGAACCTAGTGTGGGAAAGAGGACACAAGATGTTCACAAGGGCACAGACTAGACAGTTTACACAAATCCACCTGAACATCTACAACACATCTATTCAGTATTCCATGTTTTTTTGTATTTGACTTGCTAAAAAGATTAACTCTTAGGTGATAGTCAGCTGAGCACAATGCATTCCCTGTGTGACTGAAATTTTATAAAATACCATTATTTAATAAGCAAAGTTAATTGCTTATCTAAATTTGTGAAAGTCACTGCAAATTGACACGGCCATCTTGTTCATGCAAGCCAGCAATCCTGTGTCTTGGCATTTTGCATCCTTCACAGACACCTTGTGGCCAACCCATCTTGCGGAAGAGAAATTGATTTTAAAAAGTTTGCTCTTCAAGATAAGGCTGTGGATGTCTGTTCTGTATAAATATGCATGCATGGCTAAAATAAATGCAGATGTTTATGTCACTGTTTTACTGAATAAGTTTAAAGCAATCAGATCTAGAGTAGTTCAAGTTGTAGCATATGCAAGCCTATGTGTCATTATAATTGGCCCAGAGCTGTCCAACTGAATGATGGACATGCTCCTCCATACCTGAAAGTACCAGGTAACAACTTCTCAGTAAGTAAATAAGTAAAGAAATATGTGTTCTTGAAAAGTGAAGATTATAGAACACTTCTTGCTTTGCACTGCAGGGGTTTATTTAAAAAAAAAACTATTTTTGTTTAGACTGGTGGTGCGGTTACAGCTTCCTCATGCTTTCTGTGTTGAGAAACTACATGTAGCATCCCAACTGCAGCCCATAGATGCTGATTGGGGGTGGCAGTGAGTGGTTCTGTACTGCTGGCTGCCACTCCCTGCAAGATGTTCAAGTGCCGGTTCATCAAAGAACCAACGCAGCGGTACAGGTGGTCAAGCAAGAGGTTAGCCATATGGTACCACCAATTCCCGTCACCAACCTAAACGTGACCTAAATTACAAATTGAATCTAAAATATCTCTATAACAATCCACCTTGAGCAGTCCAGATATTTACAACTTATTTTGTGAAGACAAATTAAAGCTTTAGCTCATTTGTGGCCATGCCATGTCTCTATTATACCTCATTAGAGCAAACCTAATCCTGCGGTATACTGGAGATAAGACAAGCTTTGGGATGGTGACCAATACAGAAATTTTACTTTGCATCTTAATGTCATGTGATAATTAGTCAGTTAAACAGTTTCTTGTTGTACCTTATTTTTTCATTTAGGTGTGTCGGTTAGCTGAGATAGAATAGTTGCAAAATTGCCTGAATTTAGCACCATTGTTTTCTGTAAGTATGACTTCAGTTAAATCGGTAATGGTTAATAACACGAAAGTACACATTTTAATGGTTAGGTTCAGAGTTAGAAAGCTAAGTATGCTATTTCATAAAATTTCATAAATTTGGGTAATTTCCATACGATTTTGGTAAAATGTCCCCCATTGGAAGGTGAAATTACAGTGATTTTAGTTCTTTTTTCGGCTAATAATGAATACATAGGCAACTTGAGGTATCCGCTTTTCTAGCCTTTTGGCAAATATTTTTTTAGAGCTGGAGGATTTCCTCACTTTGCATTGCTGAGAAGGGTGGTTCTTGGCTAAAAATTCTAGTCTTGGCGGTTTAACTAAGGGGCTTACACAGATACCTCTACCTGGTTCATGGCCTATGGGGACCTCATTTTGACCCTGATTCAAGAATGCTTGTCTCGTCTCTCTTTATTAACTAGATTGCATCATCATCATGATATGTTTATTAAATACGTCTTCATGTTATTATTAGTTCTTTTATATACGCCCACTTGTGTTTTAGGCTTATTGGCCCTTGAAAGACATGCAGTCCAAAGATGAGTACAAAATGATTGCAGTTTGCTTTTTTTACAGTGCCTCTAAAGGCATTTATGTTGCAAGCCAGGATATAGGGTAGTTCAGGAAATTAATGTGCTCTGCCTACAGCTCTAATTTCATCTGAATTTTCTTGTATTTTCTGTGAAACAAGGAAAACCAAACCTTTTTGTCATAGAAAAATGTGGCATTCCAAGAACCATGTCAACTGCCCTCTTTTGGTACAACTAAAAAAGTTTATTTTAAGTCTATGAATGGTTTAATTGAATGTTTCAGGTATTTACTATGCAATTTGAATAAATTACAAAAAGTAGAAAATATATACTACAAACATTTTAAATCGTTTATTTGCCTATAGCAACTATTTTCTATCATGTAAATGGGTAAAAAATTTGATAAATAATCCTCAGAATACAGCTGATCCAGAAGGAAGATAACTCCTATAAAGTATTTTGTTGTAACAGTGATAAAAAAAATTCCTTCTCAATCCCCAAATAAAATCAGATAATATTTGGATCAACATAGCCACAATGAATATATAGCTGTTACTATTCTGTACTTTTAGAAACACATCTAGCATGTTTAAAGTAATCTTCCAAGTCTAAGATAGAACTATATCATGTAAAAGGGAATTCCACATTTTTACGCCTTTTATAGAAAAGAACCCTTTCTGCATGGGTAGGGTATAGTTTATTTCCTCCAGTTGCAATGAGTCTGATCATGTCTTTTGCTAGGACCATAAACTGGACAACACTTCAGTGAATTTACTTTATAGTGCATTTATGTATTTATAAAATATGACCATACCCTCCTAAATGCCACTTTTATACTTATGGTTGAAAAGAGGTAATAATACTACTATGTAGACTTAAATATAAAATTAGTATGAAAATAGTTTAATAGGTAAAATAGTATATTTATTGATAAAGGCCAATACCTGAAATCTAGAAGTGAGAAAGTTCATGTTAAAGTTGTTATGTTGTTTTAATATTCTACTTGTGCATGGACAGTAAAACTTCCCTTTAAAGCATATATAATTTAAAAGTATTCTTTATCTCTATATATACTGGAAAAAAAAAAATAAAAGGTAAAATATGTACTTGTGTGTTCCTAATACAGAGTCTCCAAGAAGTTGACCCTAATTGTTCTATTTTAGTGGGAGAATGATCTTGTGGTCAGCCTCTGCACTATAATGCAGTATATATATTTTTTGTTCTAGGTGAGAGCTCTATTTCTGGTTGTTCAAAAAGTGCCCGCAATAAGAAGAAGCAGAGACGGAACAGGACTACCTTCAACAGCAGCCAGCTACAGGCCTTGGAGAGAGTATTTGAGAGAACTCATTACCCAGACGCTTTCGTAAGAGAAGATTTGGCAAGAAGGGTTAACCTGAGTGAGGCCAGAGTACAGGTATGAATTTGAACTCTTTTAAATGCAATCAGTAGTGTTGTTGTTCGAATTCGGGTCGTCCTAATGTTCGACCCGAATATGACCATTCAAATTCGGGTGGACCCAACCCGAATTTTGCTGAATTCGAATCCCCAAATTCGACCCTCCCACAATGCCTAGGGATCTCCCCCATGATGCCTAGAGCCCTCCAATTACAGCAGGGATGCCCCCCTCCATGTTTGTTGTTGCAGGCAGCCGATTGGCTGTCTGTCACTGCATGCCACACAGGCAGCCATTGGCCTATATAAGGCCAGGGCGTGCCTGCATTTACCACTCCTGACAGAGATTTGCTGATAGCATCACAACCTTTCTGTGCTGCTTGGCTTGCTTTGTCAAAGTGAAAAAGGTGCTTTACTGTGTCACACTCACACTATTAGTCAGATAGATTGTTGGATTGTACTGTATTTGTGCAGTCCTGAAATCTACTGTACTCAGATAGGTAGAGTGTTTCACTGTTAGCTAGATAGATAGATAGATAGATAGATAGATAGATAGATAGAAAGCTAGATAGATAGATAAATAGTCAGTCAGTGTGTTACATACACGCAGCCAGAGGCAGGGTCCCCTCGCTGACTTTGTGCACAGTATCACACTTGTACTGAGAGACAGACACATGGACGCATTGTATACTGCATTGTATAGTTTGTATACTGTGCTGCATATTACAAGCGTCACCACTGAAGAAAGCACAGAGCTCTGTGCAACCACCTCTGCCCAAGAAGCAAGCTCAAACTGCTCGATCTTCCTCCGCTGCCTTTCCTCCTTCTGTCACCAAAGTTACCCGTGCTGCTGCCAGCAATTTGAGTGTGGCATGTAGCCAAGCATTACCTTTTTCAGGCTCCACCAGCAGTGAGCAGGAGCTCCTGTTTGTGCTGCTGTTTGTCGCGTTGCTAGCAGTCAGGACCAGGCATCATGAGGAAGAGGAAATATGGCCCAAATGACCCCAAAACAAAGCTAATCAATGCAGCAATTGTACAGTTGATTGCGTTAGAGCTCCTACTTACCGGTTGGTGGACTCCAATGCGTTCCGTTACGCATTCCTCTGAGCGAACCCACAGTACTTTATGCCTAAGCGACAGTATTTTGCAGAAAAATGTGTTCCTGCTTTGCATGAACACGTGCAGAGCAATGTGTCCATGGCCCTGCAGCACTCATTTTCTGGCAAGGTGCACCTGACAACCGACAGTTGGTCGAGCAAGCATGGAGTGGGAAGATATATTTCATACACAGCTCACTGGGTAACTTTGGTGGCAGCAGGGGAAGATGCAGCTGCAGCAAGGCCTGCATACCTACCTCCGCCCAGAGCACATCGTCATGCAATTTCCTCATCAACCTCCACTTCCACCTCCTCCTTTGAATCTTGTGCCTCAACCTCTTCCTCCAGGGACACTTTGCCATGGAGACCCAGCACCAGCACCTCCTATTCGGCAGCATCTGTTCACCGCCAGCAACAACCTGCAGTTTACTATTTCGGTGCACAATTCAGACGTTACCACACAGTCCTGAGGTTGCGAAACCTGGGTTCCCTCAGCCACACGGGCGCAGCCATTCTCAGTGCCTTGGAGCAGGAGGACATGGCTAACTCCTAACAGACTTCAGCCAGGCAAGGTCGTGTGTGACAACGGGGCCAATCTCCTGGCAGCCCTGCGTTGTGGGAAACTCAGACACGTACCTTGCCTGGCTCACATCATGAACCTGATAGTACAGCGCTTTCTTAGGAATTACCCAGGCCTCCAGCCGCTGTTGCTGAAGGCCAGAAAGTTGTCAGCGCATTTCCGCCGGTCATACACAGCCAGTGCCAGATTGGTGGATTTACAGCGAAATCTCAACCTGCCAGTGCACCGGGTAATTTGTGATGTGGCCACACGTTGGAATTCCACCTTTTACATGCTGCAGCGGCTGGCTAAACAACAGAAAGCGGTGGTGGATTACGTGGCAGAGTCTGTTCGTTTCAGACGTATGCCTACACTACCTTTCTTCAGTCCTGCGGAGTGGCTGCAAATTGAGGACTTGTGCACTGATTGTCACCTTTTGAAGAGGCCACCAGGATGATCAGCAGAGATCAGGCCTGTGTCAGTGACACCATCCCTATCATATGCCTGCTGGAACAGATGATGGTGGATCTCAGACACGACACAGAGCGGACGCTGCATCAAGAGATGACGTTTCAAACATCATCTCAGGCATGCGTGCCTACTAGGCATAGTGCACCACAAATCCAGGAAGAGGTGGAAGAGGATGAGGAGGATATTGCAGGCATGGGAGAAGGGGAGGAAGGGGCAGAGGAGGATATTGAGAGTACATGGCATCCATCCACCCAAACACAAGGTGGCATGTTCTGTGGATGGCAAGAACAGGCGGAGGAGGAGGAGGACGACCCTGTGCTGCTGTTCGACCCACAGGAGTGTGGATCCAGAATTACTACGCTGTGGGTAGTTTGAGCCACATGACAGCCTTCATGCAGGAATGCATAGCCAAAGATCCACGCATAGAACACATAAAAACAAAGACTGACGACTATTGGATTGCTACATTACTGGATCCACGTTACAAGCCTGAGATACAAACTTGCTATCTATCAAAAAAGCCATAAAAATGTATGTATTTCTCTCCAAAAAATACAGATATTTAATTATGATTCATAATTAAATATCAGTATTTTTTAGAGAGAAATACATTTTTATGGCTATTTACATAAATAGCTAGTGGGATTAGAATTCAATATCTGTATTTTTCTGTATTTTTTTTTACAAAAATAAAGAAAATTTTATGGGTTTTTGGATAGATACTAAGTGCTATCATAATGAAATATCGGTATTTTTTATAGATAAATATAGAAATTTTTCTGTCTTTTGTGATATATTACAAGAGGTACAATTTAGGATACCTCTTGCAATCTATAAGAAAAGCCAGAAGAAATTATGTATTTCTCTAAAAAAAATACAGATATTTTATTATGATAGCACTTGGTATCTATCCTAAAACCCATAAAAAACTCAGTATTTCCCTCCAAAAAATATAGATATTTCATTCCGATCCCACTTTGCTATATATCTCCAAAGCCATAAAAATTTCTATATTTCTCTACCAAAAATCTAGATATTTAATTCTGATAGCACTTTGTATCGATCCAAAAGACCATAAAAACCCACTTTGCTATATATCCCTAAATCCATAAAAATTGATGTATTATTCTAAAAACAATACAGATATTTAATTTTGATAGCACTTGGTAGTTGGTATCTATCCAAAAGGCCATAAAAAAT
The DNA here is from genome assembly GCF_032062135.1 of Pyxicephalus adspersus. NCBI lineage: Eukaryota > Metazoa > Chordata > Amphibia > Anura > Pyxicephalidae > Pyxicephalus > Pyxicephalus adspersus. The sequence goes on along the minus strand of NC_092870.1, from coordinate 6,672,339 downwards.
TATATATTTTTCTCCAAAAAATACAGATAATTTATTCTGATAGCACTTGGTATGTATCCTAAAACCCATAAAAATGTATGTACTTATGTGAAACAATAACAGATATTTAACTGTGATAGCACTTGCTAGATATCCACAAATGATAAAAAATGTATCTATTTCCCCACGTATTCCACCAAGTCCGTTCCCTTTTATGTGGTTTCACTAGATAGTAGGTATGGAAAGTATGATTTTCATTAATCTATTCATGTCGCAATTAGCTACAGCTTCTACACTGTCCATGGTGATGGCCTCAACGCTCCATAACAGGGCCCACCGCCTCCTACTGCCTGTTACTGCTGCCGCCTTCTCAGTACCCAACTCTAGATGCAAGATACTCATGCAGTCCACACTTTGTCTCAGAGCCCACCACCTCCTCCTCCTCCTCCTGCTGTAAATGATGCTGCCACCTGCCCAGTACCACCCGACTGTAGATGCCAAACACTAATGCCGTCCACGCTCCGTCTCAGAGCCCACTGCCTCCTCTTCCTGCTGTAAATGATGCTGCCGCCTGCCCAGTACTCGCCTTTAGATGCCAGACACTAATTCCATCCACGCTCCGTCTCAGAGCTCACCGCCTCCTCCTCCTGCTGTAAATGATACTGCCGCCTGCCCAGTACCTGACTTTAGATGCCAGACACTAATGCCGTCCACGCTCCGTCTCAGAGCCCACCGCCTCCGCCTCCTCCTCCAAGCTTCTCTGCTCCAACTAATTCAGTTCCTGCCCTGCCTCCTTCCTACGTACTAGGTTCTGGACGGCATCTTTCAGCTCCTCCACGTTTCAGTGGTGACCCTAAGCAGTTGTCACGGTCCCTTCCGTGACGGAAGTTTGAGGATCTGTCAGACAAGCTGCATGTGAGATTATCTGACAGTCTCTTTGTTTTTACTTGTTTCTCCTGTTTATATCTGCTAATAAGATAAGTTGCTTTACTTTTGGTCTTTTGGTGTTTTGGGGTCTTGTGGTTATTTAGTTGTTTACTAGGCCTCAGGGAGACACTGGGTCCTTCATAGGGGAAGGAACCAGCAGTCTCAAGCCAAACACTACTGCTAGGGCTATACAGGGCTAGTAGGGACTAGGTTTCTGTGTATAAGTAATTCCACCATCAGGGGATACTCATACGGTTAGGAGTTAGGGCAAGGTTAGGGTGTCTGCAGGGGTGATCATTCCCTTTTCCCTAGCCACTGGAGGCCTAGTCCAGAGTATAACCCTTTCTGTTTCCCTCCCCTCCCCTGTTATCCGTGACAGCAGTGCCGGGTGTTCATAAATCAATGTACTCTTGATTTTGAACTTTTACCTCACAAATTTGCCTCTGACTGAGCCAAAGTAGCTTTTCTGATGTCACGCCTTACTGGGAAGGTGCTGGCCTGGATAAATCCCCTCTGGGAATGGAACGACCCAGTTATATTGGAAAGTTTGGATCCACAAGCTTTCCTAGAGACCTTCCGCAAGGTGTTTGATGAGCCCGTTCGCACCGCTTCTGCCACATCCTCCCTGCTGCGGTTGCGTCAAGGAAAGCAGTCCGTGGGCCGGTACGCAGTCCAGTTCCGTACGTTATCCTCGAAACTCGGCTGGAATAATGAGGCACTTGTGGCCACTTTTTGGGAGGGGCTCTGTGGGAGAATTAAAGATTAATTGGCCAGTCGGGACGTTCCCTCCTCCCTGGATGACCTCATCTCCCTGGCTACTCAAATTGATTTACAGTTCCAGGAACGTGCCAGAGAAGTGGCACGTGAAGTGGGTCCTTGTCATCCGGCATTTTCACCTCAGCAAGCTTCTAACCCACCGCCTCCCATGGTGTCGGCAGTCCCTGAACCCATGCAGGTCAATCGGGTTAGGCTGTCTGAACAGGAGCGCAATCACCACCGTGCTAAAGGACTTTATTTCTATTGTGGTAGTTCTGATCATGTGCTCCGCACTTGTCCTCTGAAGCCAGGAAACTTCCGTGCCTAGGGTCCGTGGGAGAGGCGGCCTTAGGTGTAGGTAATTCCTCTCCTCCTCTGACCCAGCCAGTAACCTTGTCATTAGGCGATGTTCGATTTATTGAGACGGTGCTTCTGGATTCCGGAGCAGCAGGGAACTTCCTGCAACAATGCCTAGTGGATCGTTATCAGATGCCCGTTCAACGCCTACAGGGGCCTCTGACTATATCGTCTGTCGATGGAAAGGCTCTGTCTGAGTCCATATACTTCATCACTGAACCTGTAAAATTACAGGTGGGAACACTTCATTCTGAAGAAATTGCGTTCCCTGTTCTGTCAAGTCTGTCGCATCCTCTCCTTCTGGGACTTCCGTGGCTACGTGTTCATGTACCTGTCCTTGACTGGAGGTCTGGAGAGGTGCTGCGTTTGGGACCATCCTGTCATGGAAAGTGTCTCCTTTCTGTCCCGCCAGCTCGGTCAACACAGGTACCACCCAATCTCCAGCGTTTGCCGGCAGCCTATCATGCTTATATGGATGTCTTTGATAAAAAGGAGGCTGGGACGCTACCCCCTCACAGGCCGTATAACTGTCCTATTGACTTGGTCCCGGGCTCCTCGCCTCCTCAGGGGCGCATCTATCCCCTTTCACCAGCAGAGACTCAAGCTATGTCCGAGTAAATCAAAGAGAACCTTGACAGAGGATTTATCCGCAAATCTTCCTCTCCGGCTGGTGCAGGTTTCTTCTTCTTTGTGAAGAACAAAGATGGCTCCCTACGTCCTTGCATCGACTACAGGGGGCTTAACAAGATAACAGTAAAAAATAAGCCCCGCTTCCCTTAATCCATGAATTGTTTGACCGCCTTAGGGGAGCTAAAGTCTTTTCCAAATTAGACCTACTTGGGGCCTACAATTTGATCAGGATTCGCCAAGGAGATGAGTGGAAAACCGCCTTCAATACCCGTCACGGTCACTATGAATACCTGGTAATGCCCTTTGGACTAAGCAACGCCCCTGCAGTGTTCCAGGAGTTTGTTAACAACTACAACAGAGACTTGCTATATTCCTGTGTTGTAGTGTATCTTGATGATATCCTTGTTTTTTCTCCAGATCTGGCTACTCACCGGAAGCAGGTTCGTTTGGTCCTTCAAAGATTAAGGCAAAATCGTCTGTAAGCCAAGTTTGAGAAATGTTCACTTGAGAATTCCTCTCTTCCATTCCTTGGATACATAATATCCGACACTGGTCTGCAAATGGATCCTGAGAAGCTGTCAGCAATTTTAAAGTGGCCTCGTCCTTCTGGTTTAAAAGCAATCCAGCGGTTCCTGGCATTCGCCAACTACTATCGCCAGTTCATGCTGCACTTCTCGTCTTTGACTGCCCCCATCTCCGCTTTGACACGTAAGGGAGCAAACCCTAAGAATTGGACAGCTGAGGCTAAATCGGCCTTCGAAACTTTGAAACAGACCTTCTCTGCAGCTCCGGTTCTCTATCGCCCTGATGCTAACAAGCAATTCTACTTGGAGGTGGACGCATCGTCTCTTGGAGTGGGGGTGGTGCTTTCACAAAAATCTTCTTCTGGTAAGATGGTGCCCTGTGGCTTCTTCTCCAAGGCCTTCTCAGCTCCTGAGTGTAACTACTCTATTGGGGACGGAGTTGTTGGCCATAAAAATGGCACTAGAGGAATGGCGTTACCTTCCCGAGGGGGCATCTCATCCAGTGGTGATCCACACCGACCACAAAAATTTGATCTATTTACAGTCTGCACAAAGACTGAATCCTTGTCAAGCTAGATGGTCCTTATTCTTTGCACGTTTTGATTTCGTTCTCCATTTCCGTGCCGCAGAGAAGAAAGTCAAAGCAGATGCTCTCTCAAGGTCCTTTGATGCTACTCATCGAGAGGAGGAACCTCAACACATCATTGATCCTGCAAAAATTGCTGTATGTCCTGTCAAGTTTTCTGAGATTCTGCCCGGAAAGACTTTTGTTGCACGGAACCTCAGGAAGCGAATTCTAGTCTGGGGTCATTTCAAATCTGGGGACTTTCAAATTTATTTCTCAACGGTACTGGTGGCCAACCATGCGGCAAGACATCCAAGAGTTTGTCGCTGCCTGTCCGTCATGCGCACAGTATAAAACCTCCAAGCAACGTCCTGCGGGCCTTTTGCTTCCCCTGCCCGTTCCTGAGGCTCCTTGGCAACAGTTAGCCATGGATTTTATTACTGATCTACCCTTGTCCTCTGGGTGTTCTGTGATCTGGGTAGTGGTGGATCGTTTCTCCAAAATAGCGCACTTCGTTTCTCTGCCTGGCCTTCCTTCTGCTCCTCAGCTGGCAAATTTATTGAACATATTTTTTGTCTCCATGGTTTTCCCCACAGTATTGTGTCAGATAGAGGTGTACAGTTCACGGCTAAGTTTTGGAGAGCTCTTTGAAATCTCTTGAATGTGTCTCTGGACTTTTCTTCAGCTTATCATCCACAGTCTAACGGTCAAGTGGAACGTGTCAATCAAATCCTGACCAGTTTTCTACGACATTTCATCAGCCTCCATCATGATAACTGGGTTGAGTTATTACCTTGGGCTGAGTTTTCTAAATGATGCTGCCGCCTGCCCAGTACTCGACTGTAGATGCCAGATACTAATGCCATCCACACTCCGTCTCAGAGCCCACCGCCTCCTCTTCCTGCTGTAAATGATGCTGCCGCCTGCCCAGTACCTGACTTTAGATGCCAGACACTAATGCCGTCCACACTCTGTCTCAGAGCCCACCGCCTTCTCCTCCTGCTCTAAATGATGCTGCCGCCTGCCCAGCACTCGACTGTAGATGCCAGATACTAATGCCGTCCACATTGCGTCTCAGAGGCTACCGCCTCCTCCTCCTGCTGTAAATGATGCTGCCGCCTGCCCAGTACTCGACTTTCGATGCCAGATACTAATGCCATCCACACTCCGTCTCAGAGCCCACCGCCTCCTCCTCCTGCTGTAAATTATGCTGCCGCCTGCCCAGTACCCGACTATAGATGCCAGATACTAATGCCATCCACACTTCGTCTCAGGGCCCTCCGCCTTCGAATCATGCTGTTACTGCTGCTGCCTGCCTAGTACCCAACTCTAGATGCCAATTAATAATGTCGTCCACACTCTGTCTCAGTGCTAAATGCCTACTCCTAATGCTGTTACTGCTGCTGCCCAGTACCCAACTCTAGATGCCAGTTACTAATGCCGTCCACACTCCGTCTCAGGGCCCACCGCCTCCTTCTTCTGCTGTTACTGATGCTGGCCTTCTTCCCAGTAACCGGCTCTATATGCCAGTTACCAATGCAGTCCACGCTCTGTCTCAGAGCCCACCGCCTCCTCCTCCTGCTGTAAATGATGCTGCCATATGCCCAGTACCAAACTCTAGATGCCAGATACTAATGCCATCCACCCTTTGTTCCAGAGCCCACCACCTCTTCCTCCTACTGTTACTGCTGCGGCCTGCCCAGTACCCAGGTGTAGATGCCAGTTATCAAGGCTGTCCGTGCTGCATTTTAGAAAGTTACAGCTAGCAGATAGGAAAAGGCAGTGCCCTACAAAGAAATGTCTCCACTAGCTACAGCTTCTACACTGTCCATATAGGTGATGTCCTCAACTTCTAATGCCCTGCTTGCTCCGTCTCAGGGCCCACCGCCTCCTCCTCCCAGTACCCAGCTCTAGATGCCAGACTAGACTCAAGCTCAACAGGGTCTTCTTTCCCCGCTGATTCCGCCAAGCCCAATCCCTTTCATGTGGTTTCGCTACATAGTAGGTAGGGACAGATTGGAATCTCGTTCATCCATTCATGTCTCCAATAGCTACAGCTTCTACCCTGTACATATAGTTGATGGCTTCAACCACTAATGCCGTCCTTGCTCCGTCTCAGGGCCCACCGCCTCCTCCTCACAGTACCCAGCTCTAGATGCCAGTTAACAATGCCATCCACACTTCTCAGGGCCCACCGCCCTCCTCCTCACAGTACCCAGCTCTAGATGCCAGTTAACAATGCCATCCACACTTCTCAGGGCCCACCGCCTCCTCCTCCTGCTTTCACTGATGCTGCCGCCTGCCCAGTACCCTACTCTACATGCCCGTTACTAATACCATCCACACTTTGTTCAGCAGCAATGTCTCCAGTAGCTAAAGCTTCTACACTGTCCATATAGGTGATGGCCTCAAACAATAATGCCATCCTTGCTCCGTCTCTGGGCCTACCACCTCCTCCTCCCAGTACCCATCTCTAGATGCCAGTTAACAATGCCATCCACACTACTCAGGGCCCACCACCTACTCTTCCTGCTATTACTGCTGATGCCTGCCCACTGTCCAGTACCCAGCTCTAGATGCCAAGCTAGACTCAAGCTCAACAGGATTTTCTTTCCCCACTGATTCCGCCAAGCCCCGTTTCCTTTCATGTGCTTTCACTCGATAGCAGGTCCTGAGACGGAGTGTGGAAGGCATTAGTAACTGGCATCTAGAGCTGAGTGTAGTGCATCTTTAATGACACCCCGAAGTGTGTAATCTGAAATTCGTGATTGAATGTAGAAGGCCATGTTCTGCTTCATCCATCGTTACCACGCTTTATCGTACTGAATTTCTGTGTATGTTACCCCGGAACTGGGAAGTGGGACAGCAGTCCCTCTGTATATGTTGGGGGATGAGATGGGAATCACCGGTATATTTAACGGGAACCGAGAGGTCCTGGATGACAACATTGAGCCATGAAGTTATTGAGCTCAGCAGACGTCCGGAGACTTCTCCACAACAAGTATGTGGCCGTCCTGGGAGACTCCATTCAAAGATCCGTCAACAAGGATCTTCTGAAAATACTGCAGAATGATGATTATCGGACTGAGAAGCAACTGAAAGGGAAGGGTGACATGTCATTTGCAAACGACACGTTTGGGGATCTCTGGGTGAAATGCACAATGCCATAATTTACCGCCAAGTGCGTCATTACAGAACTGACCACCAACTTGTACGGTTCTATTTCCTGACCCATGTTTCTTCGGAGTACATAGAGAGCATGCTGGCCAACTTCCAACATGGACCTCAGCCTGACGTTGTCATCATCAACTCGTGTATATAGGATGTTATCCGGTATCATGAGCAATTACTGCAAATGTACAAAACCAACCTGGACCACCTGTTTATTCCGCTCAACGAGGTGCTGAGCCCCAAATGTCTGGTGATATGCAACACGTTCATGTCTATTCAAAGCTGGTGAATTGCTAGAGTACCCAATTCCTAATGTGCGCTGGGACATCATAGAAGGGAATTTCTACAGTGCCACACTGGCAGATTTGCACCAATTGGATGTGATTGACTTGCACTTCCACTTACGCTTCAAGCTGTGCTCCAGGGTTAAAGATGCCACCCACTCGAATCAGCTGGCTCATCGGAAGTATACCTGCATCCTGATGGCTCATATTGATTAAGCCTGGGGCGTGCAGCATGAATGAATGAACGAGATTCCAATCTGTCCCTACCGAGATTGGAATCTCTTTTATCCATTCATGTCTCCAATAGCTACAGCTTTGACACTGTCCATATAGGTGATGACCTCAACCTCTAATGCCGTCCTTGCTCCTTCTCAGGGCCCACCACCTCCTCCTATTGCTGTAACTGATGCCGCCTGCCCAGTACCCAGCTCTGGATGCCAGTTACCAATGCTGTCCACGGTCCGTCTCAGGGCCCACTGCCTCCTCCTCCTGCTGTTGCCACCTGTTAGTACTCCATTCATAAATATGGCATTACAGCCATCTAGGTGGCATTGATGATGCACTACACCCAGCTCTAGATGCCAGTTACCAATGCGGTACCCACTCCGTCTCAGTGCCCACCGCCTCCTCCTCCTGCTGCTGCCACCTGTCACTTGTAACTTATAACAGAGCTGTGTAGCTGGATAATTTTTAGACTGAAAGACCCCCCTCAGAGATCTCTGCCTGTACTCTAAAGCATGTGTATGGCTTGTAACAGAGCGGTGAAACCTGGTGGCTAATTTTTGTACCAGAGGAACCCCCTCACGTCCCTCTCTGCTTCTACTCGGAGACCGTGTAAAATCCGGCATGTTCCCTTGACCGCCCAATAAAATGGCCTTGCCAGCAACAGAAAAAAGACTTCCTTATTTTTTTTTTTACTTGTACAGTGTTGTGCAGAGCTGGGGGAGTCTTGACATGTCTTTTTAAATGTATTTATAGGCTGTAGAAGCTCTACACCGTCCTGAAAAACAACCCAAATTTTTCCCCTATTGACTTTAATAAAGTTCAAATTCGACGTTCGATCACCCGAATAATTATGCATTATTCGACCGAATAGCGGTCGAATCGAATAGTGAGCTATTCAACCAACACTAGCAAATAAGTAAGCATCCCCCATCACAATCAACATTTAATTTTTACACTGACCGAAGAGAGGGAATATATGTTTTGTCCCTTTTGGAGTTGTTCTTCTTATTCTCATTGATTGTTTCATTTAATAATCCTAATTGTTATTGCAAAAGTTGGATTGATGGTCTAAGATTCTTCTACCTGACACCCTACCAAGATGGGCAGTATCTTGGATGACATTGTAGGTAGAGCCAACTTTTAACTTGCTTGTTGCAAAGTTCAATTTGCTAAATGTCAACGGTATGACAGCTCCCTGACATACTGTCCAGAAGATACATTTCCAGTTCTCTACTCTGTTACATCTTCATGGGGCAATTCTAGGACAGCCCAACTTCTTCTACAAGAATAATGTTGGTCAATGAGCAGAGCTGTCTCCTGAATATAGGGAAAGAATCCATGGACTAGAGGCAGGATTTATAAATAAGCTAAGTGTTTTTTTGTGTGTGTGTCTCTGTCTGTCTCTCTCTCTCATACACTTTCATCAGTGAACCTGGGTAATCCAGCAAACCTGAAATGGATCTGGTCCATGATTTAAAACATTTGCTAGCAAATTACTTTGAAGAAATCCATTCCATGTTTGTTGTATCACCCAGGTTTGGAGAACTTTAATAAATCAAGCCCTCTGTGTCTGTGTGTGTGTGTGTTTGTCTCACTTTTTTTTCTCTTTTTCTTTTATTTCTTTGTGTGCCTCTGTAGAATGTGCTTGGTTTGGGGTTTCTTAGTCAAAGATAGACCAATAAATCCTATAAATGGGCAAGTTTTATTACAGATTAGATTATATACACATTATTTACAGAAACATGGAAGAAGGTAAAGGATATATAGAAAAGGGGTGGGAGAAAGAAATGGCTTAGCACTATACATAGCAAATGGTCATTCTCACTCACACAACCACACAAGCCAGAATTTTCTCTCCTTGAACGACTCCCATTTGCAAACCCAGAGCAAATCATGTTGTTGGTCCATCATTAGTAAAGTCTTGTTCAAAAGGTCACAAAGTCCTTCACATCCCAGGCTGAGTTTGTTGTTTACTATTTACAGCAGTCTTCCTGGAGAGAGGTTGAGATGTAGGCAGGTTTGGGTAGTAAATATCACCAGGGGTCAAACCAACCAATGTGAAAAGGATCCTCAGGCATCCACACATGGAAAATCACTCTTTGGGCCTGATTTGTTAAAGCTCTCTAAGGCTGGAGAGAATACACTTTCATCAGTGAAGCTGGGTGATCCAGAAAACCTGTATTGGATGTCTTCAAAGTCATTTGCCATTTGCTAGCAAATGTTTTGATGAGATCCCGGACCAGATCTATTCCAGGTTTTCTGGATCACCCAGCTGAAAGTGTATCCTCTCCAGCCTTGGAAAGGTTTAATAAATAGGCTCATTATTCCTGATTTATCAAGCAAAATCTAAAGATCGCTCGCTCGCGCGCGCGTATTCGCGGTCCGTCATCAGACGCCTCTAACCTATTTATCAACGAATTTTCAGCTGCCGAGAATACGCTGGCATATTCTCCCAACATTTATCAACTGAATTGATCTGGGGCTTCAAGGCGCGCATCTCTGGCAGCTTGACACCAGCGAGCTTGCATTAAAAGTCAATCGTTCCCTAACAAATCATTCTTTCAAATGGCACACATCTTCCAGTTAGCCCTAAATAAAAATGTATGATGTGTTCAAATGTTTCAAACATATATATTAGCTTAGAAATAAGCATATTTTTAAATGACCTAATATTTTTAGGTTCGGAATGAGTTAACTGATTTCAGTTGTTTACATAGGCACATGCCTAAACGCTTACCATGCCTGACTCGAGGATCCGCCTGGTAATAAATCCCCGAGTACTCTGGCAGGCGAGACCTCACTTTTGCCAGCGGACTAGATCATCCAATATAAGTTTATATATTTATATATATATGTATTGTGAAGTCTGGGGATTAGCTCAGACCGCAGCCAGCACGCTTACCACCAAAAGTGTGTAACAGACACAAGACTTTTTTGGAATAACTAAAGAAAACAGCTTCTTTTCAGCAACCCAGGGAGTATAAACAAAACAGAAAATGGCTTACTTCAGCCTAGTTGGGTAATTGTCCATAGTCCATCAGAGCGTCCCCATGATAAGGATGAGTCCAAGACAAGTATTTTGTGAGGGTCCAATCCCCAGCCTGGGGTTGCCACAGTCCATAAATCAAATAAATTCAAATCAGCATCAACAGCCTCCCATGTAACAGCAACACTACTTCTTAGCTTAGCCCCACCAAGCTGGTTTGCATTGCATCACCCTATCCACATCGTATCACCCTACCCACAATGTCTTCTAGGTACTTTGCCTCCTCAAAACCAACTGCACATTTTCCGGGGTTCACCGTGAACCCTCCCTTTTCCAGACTATCCAGTACGGCCTGGACCTTCTGCAAGTGAGTCTCCCAGTTTCTGCTGAAAATTACGATATTATTGAGATAGACCGATGCATATGTGTGATGGGGGCGTAACTGCTTGTCCATGACCCGTTGGAATGTGGCCGGGTAGGTCTGCAAGCCGAATTGCATCCTTTTATACTGGAAGTGACTGTCTGGCCTCTCAGGCCTCTTTGGTCAAGGGTATCTGCCAATACCCCTTGGTCATATCCAGCGTGGTGAAAAAGTGCGCAGGGCCTAATCTCTCTAATAACTCATCTAATCGGGGCATGGAATACCCATCAAACCCCGATATCTCATTTAACTTCTGGAAGTCATTGCAAAATCGCAGGGTCCCGTTGGGCTTCAGCACCAACACAATGGGACTGGACCACTCACTCTGTGACTCCAGTTTCTAGCATCCTCGTTATGTCCTCGGACACAGCTTTGCCCGGATTACAGATTACATAGTAATCTGCTTTTAAATTTCCCGCCCCCACAATCCATCACTCCATCGCATCACCCGGAAGATGTCACACACTCCACTAAAGCTGCTCGCATCGCCCGGAGGCTGATCTCCAGGTGATGCAAGCAGCTGCAGTAGATTCCGGGGGTGATGCCAGCGGGAAATCGCCGCTGGCATCACCCCTGGAATTTACTATTGGTGATCGCATCTGCAGTTAGATGCAATGGACCATGCAGAAATCCTGCATGGTGCATCGCATCTAACTGCAGATGCGAGCAGCGGGGTGGCGGGGACCCGGGCGGCATTTAAAAGCTGATTACTCAGTAATCTGCTTTATAATTTCCCGCCCGGCCACGCCCCCTGACGGAGAGGCATCCTGACATCACAACGGGATCATCCAATTGCCGCTGGAGCGCGGGGCTAAGGTAAGGGGGACCTCCAAAGTTACCCCGAGTATGATTCTTGGTTACTGCTTTTTGCTAGTTTTAGGGGGAAGTTAATGTGATACAGCTGATAAGGTTTCCGTTTTGCTGGTTAGTGTATCTTATAGTTTACTTTTTCCACCACTTCGAAAGGCCCCTGCCACCTGGCCAGGAATTTACTTTCCACAGTGGGTATCAACACAGCTACCCGGTCCCCCATCTGGAATTGTCTTAGCTTGGCCCCTCTATTGTACATTCGGCTTTGGGTCTCTTGGGCACTCAGGAGATGTTCCTTGGCCAAGGGCATGACCGTGGCAATCCGTTCCTGTAACTTGGAAACAAACTCCACTACACTCTGACTCTCCCATGTTTCCTTCACCACATCGAGTAATCCCCTAGACCGCCACCCGTATACCAATTCAAATGGGGAAATTCCCCTGGAAGCCTGGGGAACTTCTTGAATGGCGAAGAGAACGGCCGGAAGTAAGCAGTCCCAATTTTTTCCCATTAATTTTAGTGTTTTAATGAACCTCTCTACCAGGCCATCTGTCTGCAGGGGGGTGGTAGACAGAGGCAAGTATTTGTTTAATGTTAAATAGCTTGCATACATCCGCCATTACTTTAAACATAAAGGGAGTACCCTGGTCTGTAAGGATTTCCCGGTGGAAACCTGTCTGGGTGAACATGTTGATCAATCTCAGAGCGATGGCCTTGGACGAGGTCTTTCCTGAAGGAATCGCCTCTGGATAGCGAGTTGCATAATCTCTAATCACTAGGATGTATTGATCCCCCCTAGCTGACTTTACCAGGGGCCCCACAATATCCATAGCTATTAGCTCAAAGGGAATTTCATTTATAGGTAATGGCACCAAGGGGTTACAGAAATGTGCCATTGGCGCTGTAAGCTGGCAAGTTGGGCAGGAAGCGCAAAACCGTTTAACCTCTTCCTGGCCAGAAGAAACGGTCAGTCATACAGGCTTCCATTTTTTCAGCCCCCAGGTGACCCCCGTATACGTCATTATGCGCCATCTCCAGAATTATCCTCCTATACTGCTGGGGTACCAGTAACTATGCAACCCTCTGCTCGCGGATTCTGGTAACTCGGAAAGGAAAGTCTCGCCCCAATATTACCTTACATATACCACCCCAATACCTCCCCCACGAGGTGAGTAACTGTGCCCCAGCTCGTGCCGATCTGGACCAGCACGGTCGGGTATGTCTTAGTATCACCATGTATACACATTACACGGAGAGGTTTTCCCCCAGATGCAACCTCCCCAACCACTTTAGCATGTACTAAAGTTACCATGCTACCTGAGTCCAACAGGGATTTGGCCGGTGAAAGGATCTGCTTCTACTTCTAGTTCCTCGAATGCACCATGACTTCTCCTGCACCAGAGAGACAGACGTCTGGAGAGATATCCCAATAACACACACGCACACAGTATGGTCTTAGGAATATACTCTAATGTTTACTTGACAAGGTGGTCCTTTTTATACAGAGGGAGTTGTCATTATTCACATACAGCTATTTAAGTTTTAGCCATATATAGTGTTATTTGATACATTGTAAGGTATACAAGGCATACATTGTATTTCAAAGAATTTACAATTTCCACCATCTGGTTACAATTAAACTGAGTAGACAGGAGAAGAAATACATCTTCCTTACAGGAACATATATGGCTCAAGTTAACTATTTTAACCCTTCAATCCCCTCTTAAGTCATGAACATGACTTATTTTCTTCTAACATAGAGAGGTAAATAGCATATTTTTATCCAGGATCTGTGGGCTTTGGACACAATTCTGTTCAGAATGAAAGGGGTCGGGAGCAAAGGGATCTTGCTCCTGAGCTCTTTTGGATATTGACTGATTATTCAGTGTACCACATAAGAAACTCATCTCCTCTGGATGATAGATACAAGTACTAATAAGCCACACTGGCATGAAAATGCAAAGATTAATAATTATCAACAGACAAACATATCTCCCAGAATATTGTGGGGTCATCATCTTCAGCCTGTGGCAAGGCACTTTTCAGGGATTTCACACCTGCTTCACCCTTTTTGTCTCTGTTTGATGCTGGAGAAGAAGCCTCAGGGACCCTTTTCACTCTGCTAGCGTGAATCCAGATTGGAACCTCTTCTGTGAGGATTGCTGTTCTGGTGACTGCTACCACTCGGGTGGGTGGTCCAAACGGGAACTCAGTCTGTTTTCGCCCTTTTGCCATGCGCTGGACTATCACCACATCTCCTGGTTGGAAAGGATGCGTAGGTTCCTGCGGAGAGAAAGGAGAGGCACGAGCAACATTTTTCTCAACTTGGTCTAAAGTTTCTACAAGTTTTCTCAAATATTCTGCCTGTACTACTTCTAGATCACCTTTTTCTATCACAGGGGTGGGGAAAGGTCTTCCCATTAGGACCTCAAATAGTGAGTAGCCAGTATTCTTGTTAGGCTGCATCCTAATTTATACTAGGGCTACAGGCAAAACTTTTTCCAATTAGTGAACGTGCCTCCAGTAATTTTCCTTATTTTTTCTTTAATTCTATTCATCCTTTCTACTACGCCAGAACTCTGAGGGTGGTAAGGGAGGTGGAACTTCCAGTCAATCCTAAGGGCTTTCTTTATTTGGGTTGTTCTGAGACATATAATACATCGTGAAACATAGGATTGTACCTTTGATCTAAGGCTTGGTATAAAAAAATCTCTCCTAATGAGGTCAGTGGTTGCTTGTGCTCCCCTATGGCCAAGGCCATGATATTGTGCAATTAAAATTGGGGCGCTTGCAACTGGAATACATGGTTTCCCCTCTTTGCAGATAAGACCTGTATCAGGGTTTTGTACTGCACCTACTGACTGCCATTCTAACTTCTCACTACTTGTTGCCAAATCCTGGAGGCTTAGCAATAAATTGTCAGTAAGGGTAATTTCTGGAACTAGGGAGGGCATTTGAACTGTTGCTGCCTGTCTAATAGCTCTTTGCTGCCTTGTCAGCTAGGGCATTCCCTTGAGGCCAGTATGTGCTTTACAATGGATAATAGCGACTTTGCTTGGTAATTAGATGGTGGCAAGGAGATCATGTACTAAGGTAGAATGTGAGATTTTGCTTCCCATCTGCAGCTATGAAGCCAGATTACCCCATGATCATGTACAACCCCAAAGGCATATTTGGAATCAGTGTATATATTTACATCTCTTCCCTCAAAAAGACAACAAGCTCTAGTGAGGGCAACCAGTTCAGCTGCTTGGACTGACTGAAAAGGTATTGGATTTGATACTAGAATAACATCAGGGAGTTGAACTACAGCATATCCCGCATGATAAGTGTTGTAATTATGGCGGGAACAGGATCCATCCACAAAAATATCAGGTGCTCCTTCAATGGGTGTGGACTGTAAGTCAGGTCTAGGTGAGGTGTGTTCATATATGAGTTCAGAACATTCCCTCCTCCCTTATATCTATGTAGGGCATTTAGTATAGCCATTGGACCGAATGTGGGTGCTGAGTATTTAATATGAAGTTGGGGGTTGGATAACAACAAAACTTCATATCCAATCAGTCTTTGTGCTGACATATGTTGTGTATGTATGTTTTTTAATAGAACTAAAACATTATGTGAGGTATGCAGAATGGTGGGATGACCTAGGGTAAAAGGCGTAGCCATCTCAGCGACCATGGCACAGGCTGCCAGACTCCTGAGACACGCAGGCATGCCCTGAACCTGTACTGGAACCACTTTTGAGAAAAAAGCTACAGGGCGAAATTTGCCTCCATGTTCCTGCGCCAGGACTCCTGCCATGGTTTTATAATTGTCCCTGGCAAATAAGTGAAACATCACGCCATAGTTGGGTAGGCCCAAGCCAGGACCAAAACTTGTAACATTTCATCAGACCATTTAAACAATCAGGCATATCAGTCTTATTGGCTTGTCTCAGAATATTATCATAGCAGGAACAATCAGCTATCCATTGGCGGCAGTAACCAATCATGCCAAGAAAGGTTAACATGTCTTTCTTGGTTTGTGGGCGGGGCAGACCCAGTACAGCAGTAATTCTGGCATGGCTGATTTTCCTTTCACCTTTACTGAGAACAAAACCCAAATAATCAACACTTTCAGTACACCATTGTAATTTTGACACCTTGCCCCTGATTCATCAAGCAGAATCGGATTATCGCTTGCGCATTCGTATTCGCGATCCGAAATCGTACGCCATCGCGCTATTCAGCAACTGAAAAAGCTCGTGGCTGGAGCCGCGCATCTCTCGCAGCTTTACACTGACTAATCCCCAACTGCAACCTCAATAGAACAAACAGATCTCTCCCTAAAAAAATTCACAGGACAATTTGGAATGATCCTGAAACGATGTGTGAACATTGACTGGCGATTGTATGAATGTTGGATCAAGAGAGGAGGAGTTTTAAAAGGTCTTGTAAGTATCCCATTAATTCCCACAGAGGGCTCAGCATTCTCTCTTGGACCACTATAATAATCCTCACATAAAGTACTACTAGTAGCAGCAGAAACTACAAGAAAAGGGAGAGGATATCCTTCTATGTTTAACACATTCAGTGTCTCCTAAACATAACCCCTTAACCATGTCCATATGGAATGAATCATTTGCTCTGTCCCTAGGAAAAAGATTCACGCTTCCCATCCCCTCTGTTCATCCTGCCATATTATCCACCCAGGGAATAACTAAATAGCAATCATTCCCACTGACCCGTGCTACATAATCCTTACATGTCTCTCCTACATACGCTAAAGCCCTCAGTTTAAAGCCTATCTTCCCTAAAGATAGCTACTTTCCCTTTCAGTCTATTCTAAGTGGATTCAAAATAGAAGCAACAGAGAGTTTCAGTAAGATTCAGAGTTCCCTTAAGCCTCAAGGCAGGGACTTTCCGTACTCACCGAATTCTGTTGTCATTGTTGTCATTATTCACATACAGCTATTTAAGTTTTAGCCATATATAGTGTTATTTGATACATTTTAAGGTATACAAGGCATACATCGTATTTCAAAGAAACAATTTCCACCATCTGGTTACAATTAAACTGAGTAGACAGGAGAAGAAATACAACTTCCTTACAGGAACATATATGGCTCAAGTTAGATTAGCTATTTTAACCCTTCAGCCGGGACCTGGTTCACCTGCACCCTCCATTCGAAACTATCCGGGCCTGTCTTGGGTCTAGCAGTACACACTCCTTGAGTGTAGAAGGACCTCCAGGGGGGGACATTGAGCCCCAATATGGCCATAGGCCCAACAATGCCAGCACTGTACAGAGTTACCTCTCCGAAGTGTGACATTTTGAGGTTTGAACTCCTGCTGAAAAGATGGTGAACCCTTGGGTGTAGTCATGCGGGTTCTGGGGTTCCTCCGGACAGCATTATCTTCTAGTTAAGGAAGGCCTGGTTCTCCTGGTGGAGGTGGCATTTTGGGGAGGGTTTGATGACAACAACTCCTCCGCGACGGCGTATCGCTCCACATTTTCCACCAGCTGATCTGCTGTTTTAGGGTGCTCATGACTTACACTCCTCTGCAACTCCTCAGGCACGGACCGCAGAAACTGAACAAGGGGTTCCACTATCTGTGTCTCAGGCTGCAGCTACTTGGTAGCAAACTGTATGAGATCATGCATCTGGGACAGGGGGGATAGATAGATAGATAGATAGATAGATAGATAGATAGATAGATAGATGCGGTATCTCCTCTTAAACACCCGCTGCGCCCTGACTGCGGTAGTACCTCCCAGACGCGCAAGGATCTCTGTATTGAGCCAGTCATAATTTGAGGAGTCCCTTGGGGTAAGGTCATAATGGGCCTTCTGTGGCCAGGAAGGCGGCGTTGAGGCCAGCCCAATTTTCTCGGGGCCACCCTTCCCTTTTAGCAGTCCTCTCAAACGTTAATAGAAAGGTTTCAACATCATCTGTGGGTGTCAAGGAAATGGCTGGCTCCCCTCATGGCCTGGTTGCTAGAGGCAACCCTTAGGGTTTCTAGCAACCCAAGGGGGTATAAACAAGACCGAAAATGGCTTACTTGAGCCTAGTTGAGTAATTGTCCATAGTCCATCAAAACGTCCCCATGATAACGATGAGTCCAAGACAAGTATCTTGTGAAGGTCCAATCCCCAGCCTGAGGTTCCCACAGTCCATAAATCAAACAAAATCAAATCAGCATCAACAGCCTCCCATGTAACAGCTACACCACGTTTTAGCTTGATTCCTCACCAAGCTGGTTTGCAGGCTACTTCCTGCAATTCTACTCCTCCCTCCCTCTTGCACACCTGAGCCTTTATAGGATTCCCCCCTTTCCCAACACACCAGTTTAAAGGAACCAGCGTCCACATATAGAGGAAATGTACCTTTCGTCCAAGATCCCACCCTGATCTTGTCTTTTCATATTTAGACTGGGTCTACAGGGACTGTTTTTAAACGTATGTAAATCTTTCTGCCACGTTTATGTGTGTTTTTATGCACTTTTACAAGGGATTTTAAGCTTTTTAAGAAAGCTTTCATTGAAATTAATGGGAGGTTTTTTAGAGTGTTTTTAGCAGGACTTTGGAATCTGGAAGCCCCCTTTAATAAGGAGACTCCCAGATCTCCGCCACCCCACCCTGGGGAATGAGTGCAGGGGTACATAAAACCCCTTACTTATTCCCTGAAAGGGTAAAAACGTGTAAAAAATAAAATAAGGCTTTATTGTTAAAGTAATTTATTACATGTGTGTGTTTAGTGACATTCAGCACAGCTGTGGGGCTCCTGACAGTGTGGGATCCCCAGGCATTAGGGGTTAAATGAGGACAAGTCTCCCCATTCACCTCTGGCTGAGCAAAGGGGATCCCTGATGATGCTTGAGCCGTCATCAGGGTTTCCCTCTGCTCAGCCAATCACGGAGCACTAAACTTGAACGGGGCGTGGGGATTCCACCTTGTCAGGAGTCCCACAGCTGTGCTTATAACATGAATGCAGCTGTGGGAACCATCCTTTCATTGTGGGATAAAATGTAAAAAAATCAAAGTACTACTTTGTTTTAATTTATTTTTTATTAGATAGCTGATCACTGGTGTACAAATCTAAAGGATCATATCAATAAATGATTATGTAATGGCCAACTGAAAAAAAAACAAACAGCGAAATTTCACAGACTGCACATGTCCCAATTACAGGCGAATTTGTAGCAGCTGTGTGGATAAAGATGTGCATTAATAAGGGTGTTGTCTACCTTGCTATTTCTTTTTTTTTTTTTTCTTGGAAGATGAAGGAGGCTTGTTTGGTGTATTATTCTAATCTATGTTGCTACATTTCATACTTTGCTTGCCATTTAGCACAATAGCTGCTTTTGTTTTTTAAACTTTGATTGTTTTAATGTCCATTTTGCAATTAGGAAGTGAACGATAAAGCTATGTTATTGTGTATGTAGCCATATTGTTTCATTGCAATAATATATCTTTAAAATTTATCATAATATATCTTTAATAATATCACCTTTAAATGTTTGTCCTGCGCAAATATTTTCGAATGCAGTTTTCCACCCTTGATAGGTCCAGTTGCATATTGGTTTTGTAAGTATTTTTTGAAAGCAATATTTCTTGGGCCATTTTTGAACTATTTTAGCTTTATATGGAAGTGTGGGTTTACATGTTTTTAGCGTTTGTGTGTATTTTTTTCTTTTTTTGTCTTGTAATTTTAGTGGTGTCTGTGTGGTCCCTATATTTTAATGTGACCTTTTCGAAAATGTGTTTTTTAAATAAGTTGTTTTAAAAATGTTGTTTTTTTTTCTTTGGTTTGTTTTGTCATTTGTGATTGTTTTTAAGCAGTTACTTTCTTAAATTGTTGAAAGGCTAAAAACAGCACAGTTGTCTTATCAAGACTCAGGTGTTGTGATGCGCATTGTTGTGCGCCAATGTGTGCGTTAACTGTTTTATCAGTTGAAAACGTCTGCCACTTTTGCAGAAAAGGATCATCATTCGGGAAAGTTTTTCTTTGTATGTGTATATTATTTGTTTTGCTTCATGTGCACCCATGTATGTGCATACATGCATATACAGTATGTATGCATGCATTTATATGTGTGTACATATACATATAAAAGAGAAATTATAGGAAGAAATAGGCAAAGAGGGCTTTTTTTTGGCATATTACATGCTACATGCTTCAAATTGAAAAGATTGCCTATTTCTTCCTATGATTTCTGAAGTCATGGGGTTGGCTTAAAGCTAGTTTAACCCCCCTAGCGGTAATCACACTTGGGGTAAAAAAACATCGCCCCACGATCCAGTGGCGACCTAATGTTTCCGCTACCGAGTAATCTGCTTTTAAATACCACCCGGGGTCCCAGCCACGCCGCTGCTCGCATCATCAGTTAGATGCGAAGCACAATGCAGGACTTCTGCATTGTGCATCACATCTAACTGCAGATGCGAGCAGCAATAGTAAATTCCCACTGGCACCACCCTCAGAATTTACTATTGCTGCTCGCATCACCCAGAAGATGCAATGCAGAAGTCCTGCATTGTGCTTCACATCTTCCTGGAGATGCGAGCAGCAGCAGCATTGGTGGATGCAGGGGTGAGGCAGGGCGGGACATCGCCATTTGCATCACCCGGAAGATGTGACATCTTCCTGGTGATGCGAGTTGTGATGTATTCGGGGGGTGTGGCCGGGCGGGAAATTTAAAAGCAGATTGCAATGTAATCTACTTTTAAATAGTGTTTACAGTAAAAAGCACTACACAACATATAATAAAAAAAAGTACATATTTTAGTGCACCAAACATCACTGCCCAGTGCCCTGATTTACATTTTGCCCACTATTATTAAAACTGACAGAATTAGAACGTTAGGGGGGTTAAGACTTTAAGGAAAGCGTGGAGCCTTCTCTTGCACTTGGTTTTTTCACTGTTCATACATATACATGCACATATCTATATTTGGCCAAGAATTGCTTATGCAGCCTGAAAAGCAGGAAAAATACAATCCAGCACCATCTACAGTTAGGTCCATAAATATTTGGACATAGACAACTTTTTTCTAATTTTGGTTCTGTACATTACCACACTTAATTTTAAATGAAACAACTCAGATGCAGTTGAACTGCAGACTTTCAGCTTTAATTGAACAAAAAGATTGCGTAAAAATGTGAGGAACTAAAGCCTTTTTTTTAACACAGTCACTTAATTTAAGGGGCTCAAAAGTAATTGGACAAATTAAAAAGCTGATGTTCATTTCTAATACTTGGTAGAAAACCCTTTGCTGGCAATGACAGCCTGTAGCCTTGAACTCATGGACATCACCAGATGCCTTGCCATCATTCTGGTAAAGGTTGATCTTGGTTTCATCTGTCCAAAGAAAGTTTTTCCAGAACTGTGCTGGCTTTTTTAGATGTTTTTGAGGAAAGTCCAATCTAGCCTTTCTATTCTTTAAACGCTTATGAGTGGCTTGCAGCTTGCAGTGCACCCTCTGTTTTTACTTTCATGCAGTCCTCTCTTGGATATCGATACGCTTACTTCCTGGAGAGTGCTATTTATTTGGTTGGCTGTTGTGAAGGGGTTTCTCTTCACCATGAAAAAGATTCTGCGATCCTCCACCACTGTTGTCTTCTGTGAATGTCTAGGTCTTTTGGCGTTGCTGAGTTTACCAGTGCTTTGTTTCTTTCTCATGATGTTCCAAACTGTAGATTTTGCCATACCTAATATTGTAGCAATTACTCTGATGAGTTTTTTCTTTTTTTGCAGCTTAACCACCTTGCCGTTAAGCCCGAGCATGCTCGGGCTAAAAACTTTTGCAATTATGGTTAACCCTGAGTTTTTTTCACCAGGTGGTTAAATGTAAACAAATGTTATGTTGCAATCCGATTGTCATACATTGTATGACAATCGGATTACAACTGAAAGGAAATACTCACCCCCACACCAGCCCATGAAATAGCCTTTGAGTCAATTGTCCAATTACTTTTGAGCCCCTGAAATGAAGTGAATCTTTTTGTTCAACCCACTGAATTAAAGCTGAAAGTCTGAAGTTCAGCTGCATCTGAGTTGTTTCATTTAAAATTATTGTGGTAATGTACGGAACCAAAATTAGAAAAAAAAGTTGTCTCTGTCCAAATATTTATGGACCTAACTGTAGTTGCCAACAAAACATGATTTAACTTATTTATTATTACTTAAGTGCTTAGCACATCCTAATAATTAAATCTATTCTGTTACTGGATGATAACATCCCTTCACTGGGAACCTCTGACAAACCTCTGGAATGTTGAATCACAGAATATTGTACATTCATGGATGATATTGCTTCTGGTTAAAGGAGGAATCCACCTTTATGTGCTTCCACTAGCAAGCTGATGTGATGAAGTGAATATATAGTGGGCCAAGGTCTAAAATGCCATTCAAACCTGCATAAACATCTTGAAGGGCTGTAAAAGCAAGAAAATATGTTTTCCACAAAGTGTATTTGTCCCTGGAAAGTTTATATACTAGTACTATTTGAATTATGTAAACAAATAAATAATGCATAAAATCCAGTATTTAACGAGCAAAATTAAGTTGAGCAACAACAGAACATCTGTTCATTTCTAAGAGTGCTTGACCATACTTGACCCTGCTTGTGAGCTTGTCAATCAATGTGGCTTAATGTTGTGCTTGGCAACCTGGACCTCCTTCATCACCATCAGGTGTGTTAGAATGAACATGCAACTAAGCTGGACAGCTAATTGACATCCTGTTTGGCCAGGAAGTACAAGCAGTACCAGGCAGCACAGCACAATGAGAACAAACCTATAACACTACTACAAAGGAACAGAGGAGTTCTGTAGAATAGTGGCAGGAAGTCAACATGAGTGAAGTATGTTAAAGGAAAACCACAGCTTATTCAGGAAATGTCAGACTATTAAAAAAAAAAAATAAATAAAAACCATGACAATTTATTCATAAAAGGAAAACTTACATAATACATTCAAATTCCAATATGTGACAATATGACTTTGAGAATGGGACAAAGGCAATGAGGGGGGTCAAGTAGCAGTTTGTAGTGGAAACCATGCATACATTTGTACTAATTATACAAAAAGTCACATCAATGCATACCATACAAGCAAACTTACTTGAATAATCTCCCCCCCAACCAACAAACCAGTCTAGTTAAAATAGTAGTAATGAAAATGCCTATGTAATTATATACATTTAATCTATTTTGACATACACACACAAGTAAAATCACTATATGTTCGTTGATAAATGTATTATAACATCTTTGCCAACAATTTTTTTAAATATTTGAATTCTCTAAAGCCAAACTATAAAGAAATTTTAATCAGATCCAAAATGATCCAAAAAACCAATTATTATATATACAGCTTGATATAAATTAGTTTGCAGTGTTGCAACCAAACAAAAAAGTATCAAAACAACAACTTCAACAAATCAAATTAATCTGAATTAATAAAATGTTACATAAAAATGTAGCACTTAGCAAGAAAAAGTTCAAGCACCAAAGATTCAAATTGACCTGTAACGCACTGTAGGTGCACACAGAACAGGCACAAGGTGAGCGCTAATTGATTACTATGACATCACCATTGACAGAGCTTAACAGATCCACCTCAATCACGCAAGCTGAAAATTAATCACCTTAATTGCGAATTTTCAACCACCACTGCTCTTGTCAATGCTGTAATCCGGCAGGCGAGCCCACTAGCACTGCACTTCGCGGTGATTCGCCGTGTCCAGTAAATCGTATATGCGTGTGGTGAGCTTACGCGCATTCGCTTGATAAGTCAGGGAAATTGTCTCTGTTCAGCAAGCCTTTAATGGACATTTTATGGTAAGATTGCTGCTTGTATACTGCTTTCCATGAGACAAAGTTATCTTAATAGTAAAGTCAAATTATTATAATTTTTTTCCACTTACAACAGTCTCTCTCTCTCTCGTTCCTAGAGCAAGTGTGCAACTTACAAGTCCTGAAAGAGAAGAAACCTACTGTGCAAGATAGATTTGTTATAGGATTTAGGTGTAAAGGAGGGGTTTTATGATAATGGTGGGACAGGTTAGCTGCAAGTAGAGCTAAAGGGGGTTAGGGATGATAAGAATGGATCAGTGAGCACACAATTGACCCTTGAGGTCCTGAACCCATATCTTAGATGGGGTGCATTTGTACCAAACTGTCATAGTTCACATCATAGTAACTGTAAATAAAATGTATTTTTTTAAAACTTTTATCCAAATAATAATGAATGATACTAATATGTATCCTATCTTTCTGCCATTACTAGCTGGATGTTATAATTTAATTTAAGTGAATCAAACCATATTAAAGCAAAGGCTGAATTGTATGATATTTTTTTTTAAATGGTACCCTTTTTGAAAAAAGTTGCCAAACTATATTAACTCTGCCCTCAAAGATCCAGCATCAGTTCTTTTTTGTGCTTAATGACGCTCTTCTACACCAACCCGTCAATCAGAATTTAACAATAACCATTCTGTGGCTTAATAATACCAAAGTGAAGAGATTGGTGTGAATAATGTTTGTATTTCATTGCTGCACTTCCCTTTATACTTCTTTAAACTTCCTGAAGTGCGGTTTGAAAAATGTCGTTGTTGATTTTTCCCTGGCGTTATTAGCACAGATGTTTTTGGTTCAGAAGTTTCCAGTCCCCTACTCATCAAGAGAGGTTACTGAGGTGTATATCAGATAACAGGCTTTTGAGGTTTTTCTTAGGGAATGTTGATAAAAGTGTAGTGTTCAGCATAATGCTTATTTACATGTTAGATAGCTGAGGACCTGTAAAACACCCAATAACAGTTAATTTCCTTTTCCTAGGTCTGGTTTCAGAACAGACGAGCTAAATTCAGAAGGAATGAGCGAGCCATGCTGGCCAGCCGATCGTCTTCTTTGCTAAAATCATACAGCCAAGAACCCGTTGTAGAGCAGCAGATCAGCCCTCGACCAAACAGTCTGGCTACGGATTTTTTGTCTTGGAATTCTAACAGCTACAGGTGACTTAGTATTGCACTGTATGGTTAGGGTAACATTTATAAACTTGGAATATAAATGTGGTGGAATACCATTAAATGCCTTGTAGGGGCATTTTGCCAACCCTGGGTAAATATAGAAAACAACAACAAAAAGAAGGGTTTTAGGCAAACAATGTATTGTATTAATATTAACTTCTCATAATACAAAGCAAATAATAATTACTGATTCTTATTAAACTTAGAATCAGAGTGTACACATAGGCCACATAGGCACTAGACAATCATCATCTATTAAAGTACGTGAAGGAGAACGCAGATATACTGTCGCACACGTATAAGCCGTAAACCCGACGTGTTTCACCTGGTGTGGGCTTCCTCAGGGGTGGCGGTACGTTTAGTGAGGCCAATTGCAGCCCCAATGTGATGAATAGGGGTCAGGAGGAAGGAATCTCCAATTTAGAAGAGGTACCTGGTGAGAAGGTGCTGGGATGACCTGTAACACGGAGCCGCAGCCGCAGTCCATCTATATGGGGAGTGATAGCATGGCGGGGGGTACCGCCATCCCAGAGGAAGCCCACACCGGGCAAAACGAATCGGGTTTACGGCTTATATGTGACGCACGGAGTGACAGGACCACTAGGGGGCACTACGGCTTGCACGAAGGTGGTGTGAGCCCTGAGAAGGGCCAAGGCGCAGAGTCTAAGCTGTAACCAGGTCTTCTCCAGAGCCTCTGACGGTGAGGATGTTGCACCGCTGGTTACTGCCAAGTTGCGGTCCTTGAGCACACCGAGGTGGGCAAAACATGGTACCAAATCACAAAGCAGAGGGATATTCGAGGAAGGCCAGGGTTGAGGCAGGCAGCAAGCAAGAGAGATCAGGTCACACGCCAGGGGTCAATTGCCAGGGATCCAGGGGACAGACACTAGTGACACAGGTGCCACTGCAGGCACAGGGAACACAGGAGACACTGGAGGCACAGGTGACTCAAGGATATCCACAGACAGGAACACTGGAACAGCACAAGGAAGTTGGCTGGGAACCAATAGACTGTACAATGAGGGGTTAAAGTAGGAGCTGGACAGAGGAAACACTTAATTAAACACCAGGTGAACAGGAACTAGCTCAACAGAACTAGGAATTGAAAAACTCTATTTGTAGGATTTCCTTTTATGCTGATGATCAGGACAATCACTTTGAAGGCTCCAGCACAATGGAGACACTTTGCACGAACACAGAGTGCAGTCTGTGAGCTAGCTAAATAGCCAGGGCTGGTCAAGAGGCTATTTTCTGATTGGCCAGCGGATTAGACGGAATTGACAAAGCTTGGAAACGGAGGCACACCCAGCGTCAGAACTGCCCACATGCGCAGGTGAGAGGCGTTCTCCTACATGTACTTTGAGAATCAGTATTTATATTTTGCTTTGTATTATGAGAAGTTATTATTAATACAATACATTGTTTGCCTAAAACCCTTCTTTTTGTTATTGTTTTCTAAGTAACATTCATGTAATAATATTGTACCAAAAGCAAAGTGTATGAACCAATGCAACCAATCAGAAGCCACCATACTTGTCTGTGATCTAGATTCTGATTGTTTATTGCACTGTATTTTGTTCCTTTCATTGCTACTCGAATATCCTGCATGGATAGTACTGGTCAACAAACATCTTCTTGCCAAACAGATTAAAGTATTTTAGGTTATGTTTGATGCACAGATTCTAATTATGGTATTAGTTTTGCTAGATTGGCTCTAATTTTTGATATCATGACCTTAATAATAACCTCATTGAAAACTAATGAAACATGAAAATTAAGCAAAATTATCAAGCTATGCCTACGTATACAAAATAAATTTTTTGAAATAATAATAATAATGATAATATTGTCAATATATTCTATATTAAGTATATTTACAGAACTAATCACAAAGAAATAATTAAAAAACTCTGTTTGTAGGATTTCCTTTTATGCTGACGATCAGGACAATAACTTTGAAAGCTCCAGCAGTAGTCTGCAATCATGTGTCTATCCCATCCCTGATACCTTTCTTCCATCACCTTTATATCTTGATGGAACCTCTCCCCTTGTTCCTCACTGAAATCGCCAAGGTTTTCTGGAAATTTGTCCAAATGGCTATGGAGATGGAGTGTGCCTTTATGCTCATAGTAGCACCCAAATTTTTAAAGTTTAATAGCAAATTTTGTACCAGTTATTCATAATTTTGTGCTTTATGGTTACTCAAGAAGTTTTTGAAAACCATTACATAGCTTTGCCAGGCAGAAGCTTCAGTATCAGTCATGTAATTTGTGAAATTTGAATCATTTATCAGTTTCCGAATCTGGGGTCCATCAAAGATTCCTGCTTTTCATTTTTCAGTACTCAATCCAGGGAAGAATCTACAAATGTATTTGAAGCAATTAACACCCTTGTTCAGAGCTCTAACAAATTGCTTCATTAATCCCAACTTTATGTGTAGTGGAGGGAGAAGGATTTTTTCTTTGTCAATCATTGGCTCGTTAATGATGATCGCTGCACCTTTTTCATGTTTTCCCCTTGGATGCCATGTCACTTTTTTCCAGTTATCCTGCTTTGCTCTACTATCCACAAGCAGATGAAACATGGGTACTTTGTGTATCCACTTTGTGTCCAAGTAGGAAGTTCACCATTTTTAAATCAACACATATCGACCCATTGGTGTTCATGATAGCAAAGCTTTTGTAAGACCATTTTGATGTTTTCATATTTTTCTTTAGGTTTTGTTAAGTGACCAATTGGAATTGATGCATAGCAGTTGCCATTATGCAGTAAAACAGATTTGAAAATTCGAGTGGAATCGTCTATGAAAAGCCGCCAGTCTTCTGCTTTGTATTCTGGTACTGCCATATGGGCTAGTATAGTCCAGGGATGTTACAACAGTACACAAAGTCTCCATCTTCACTGAAATTTGATAGGAGTGTCACCTCTCTTGTCCTATAAACCGTTATTTTATCTTCCGGTCTCAGACAAATCTCAGCCTGGATGATAAAAGTTCAGATGTTTGTTGTGACAGACTTAGGTCACATAATAAATCATTGAGCTCTTTTTGGGAGAACTGCTGGTTTGATGAAACATATTCACTTCATATTCACTTTCACTGCTAACTCCTGAATTACACTCCCTGTATATCCTCCATGTCAGATACAGGAATATCAGGGAGTGTACCGAACACTGGTATGGGAACATCAGCACCATGCGGCACAGGTCGTCTTGCTGATTCCAAATCAGGGTACTCCCACTTGTTTTTCTTCGATCGAGACGATCGAGACCTTTTACATTCACAGCACTAAAATAACAATTACGATAATGATGATTTTTGGGCTCTCGTCATACCATAGGTACACCAAATTTCAAACTTTTCAGTTTTCCATTTTTTCCACTGACGTAGACACTCTACAAAAGTTTTGCATACCATATGGTGAGCCCAATACTTATCTTGGTCCCCCAGTTTATCACCAAAATATGCAAGATATGCTTCACAAATTCTGTAACGTTTCTTCTCTGTTTTTGCTGAGAATATTCACCACAAATGTAGAAAAATACATTAGGATCATTTAAATAACTTTTTGAAGAACTCATATTTCTGTAAAAAAAATAAAATGTATGAATAAAAAGAAGGCAAATTAACGTTTCATGAAAATAATGCTACATTTATTATAAAAAATGCAAAACATCAGTATAAAAAAAGATTGATAATAATATGCTGTGTTAACATTTGTTGTTGGTAAAATCATCTATTCCGATTCCTGTATCACAAGAACTAGAGACAATTCAATGAAACTGATGTAATTTATGGATTCAGCAGACCTGAAATACACTAAATATATTGAAAAATCCTTGGCAAGTGATGTGATGCTGTGTGATGGTTAAAAAAAAAATCTTGAATCACATAATCATCAAGGTTGCATTTTAGGTGTAGTGAAATCAATTCATTCATTTTTTTACTCACCAGCAACCAAATTCAAGCAATTACTCCTATTTCTATTTTCAGTTTGCATTTTTTTAAATAATTGGTGGACTTGAATAAACAGATCTTGATCTAAAACTACTGGTCTCACAAATAAATTAAAAAAAATATTCTTTACATGTGTCAAAAACGTAATAGTTACCTGTACAATCTTCAGATATACTAAGTTTACATTTACATGCAGGAAAGGAAAAGAGGAGAGGATACTATGATAGTACAAATAGAATTCTGGGAAGCCTACACCTGTGTCACTACCGGGCATAGTAGGGAAGATGAGGTTAGAATAAAGAACCAAAGAAAATTGTGGGGGACACAGTTGATCATCAATCTTTTCAGCTTTCTTTACAAGAACACCTTTATTGTAAATTTTTAGATTATCAGAAGAATCACAATAAAGGAAACTTTTATAAAGATATTTCAAGACTTTACAAAGAATTAATTACCTTCTGAGTCACTGACCTGGAGAAAGCATAAAGCAAGTGAACCAAGACTCCTGATCTGCATACTTGTTCCTGGTCAGAGGTCTATAAGCCACTGAATTATTATGACAGCCAAGTAACTAGAATTTTCTTAGGGCGGTACCAGCAATGGTATCTTGTAAATTTTACCCAATATATGTGCTTTTGAGAATTTGTATTTCACATTTATGACTGAAGCCTCTTTGTTCATTCCAACAGCACTGCTTTGCCACCTTACAATCCAAATACCACCTCTGCGCCAACCACACTGCCCACCCAGGGGGTCAACATGGCTGACAGCATTGCTAGCCTTCGTCTCAAAGCCAAGGAATTCAGTCTGCACCACAGCCAGGTTCCCACTGTTAACTAAAGCCTGGCAGGATAGATGGGAGACAGGCAGGGGGTGTGCTTGCCACCAGCAAAAAAAAAAAAAAAAGTAAGACTGTGGCTCCATTTTAAAGCTCCTGATACTGCAAGAAGATGCTGTGATGTGTCCAGTCTGCAAATAATACAGTCGCAATATGGCATGGAAAGATACGCGTGAATTGGGTAACAGCCAAGGTCCAAATATCTTGAACAGGACACTTGATATGAACAAAAACATTTGTTTTGTGACTGTAATGTTATAGCTAAAATTTTACATCGGTAATAAATATTTTTCTCCATCATTGTTGACCTATCATTACTTGTATGACTTGTATGACCATTAATGTTTGTTGTCTAGGTCTCGCCTGTGTATTTCTCTCCTCATTTTTTAGTATGTGCTGTATATATCTAGATACATACCATGCTATGTATTTCTGTCCTTTTATGCATTTCTCCCTGATATTAAGGCAGCATTAGACTGGGCCCCTGGCTGGATCTGTACTTTCCTTGTCCTTCAGTACTCTGACCATGACGATGTCACAAAAATGACCATAATTTCATGATACTCTTACTATATCATCTATGCCCTGTTTATTTTTTAAAATTGAAAAAGATGTTTTAGTAAAAAGCATTGTGTACTGTCTAAATCTTTTACTGGATATCAAAAATGAAAAAATAATCAGAATCTGACTGGTTACTTTATGCAAGCCAAAAAGTGTCTAAAATATTTCTATTGCTTTCAGATGCAGTGATAAATGCAACCCTGACCAAAATCATTGCTTTCCCTTTTAAGCAAACCAAACATAAACCATACTAGAGCACCAGATTACTGACCTAAACACGCACTACCCACAAAGATGGGTGACAATATCCACAAAAAATTACCTTTGTGACCCATGCAATGTATGGAAACTAACCAGTTTCATATTATCATGCATGAAAGTGTCTTGTTTCTTCTGTCATATCCTTGTAGTAGGAATTAAGAAAATTATACTAACATTCCAGTGGATTGTTGTCTTCTTTCCTCCCATTACTTCCAATTCATAATAATCCAGTATTTCTCCTGGGATGGGAATCTCCAGCTGCATTCACATGGTGGAAGGCTCATAATTATTTAACTGTATATTCTATTTCAAATAGGTCCAAAATAATTTCCTGGACTGAAATACAAGAAACTGATCATGCTTTTTAGATATCTACAGCTCAGGAACTGGATTAGATCCCTGATTCGTAATCATACTCCTCCGTACAAAGTATTCAAACATATTTGTTTAAGAACATCTTTGACCAACAAGCTAATTACCACAGTATATGCGGAATTAAACAAGGTTTCTCTTCCACAAGTACATAAATATGTCTTCTTATGGGAGAAAGATTTAGGTAGTTCAAAGACAAATGAGGAATGTCTCAAGGCATGGTCCAAAACTGCCGCTTGTTCTATGAATGTCACAATACTCGAATCCACATACAAAGTTATGAGATGGTACATGGTCCCTTCTCGACTAAAGTATTGGACGAATCAGGGATGGGGGTTATGCTTCAGGGGATGCCAGGAGGCAGGTACAACTATACACATTTGATGGAAATGTTAATTTGTAAACAGGTTTTGGAATAGAGTATTCTGACTTTTAAACAGGATGTTCCAAATATTTATTCCTAAGGATCCGTGGATTACTCTAACATTTTAAACCATCAAATATTACTAATAGACAGATCCAACTAACTATGTATGTACTGTTAGCTGCCAAACAGCAAGTAATAGGAAGAAACAATTTTTAACCGAGAATTATGTGATGTTAGGTAATAATTTTATTTTACATTTTGTTTAACACAACCATAGTTGTTTGAAATATGTTTATTGTACCAGCCAGAAGCAATTATACTACGTTTATATTTCATCCAGTAGTATTTATGTTTGTTTTTATTTTCAACAATGGACTTTCTGGACCGGAAAACTCATACTAATGGTTCAAATATTTCTATATTTCTTTTTTTCATTTTTTTTCTCTCATGTTTGTATTTTGGTTGTATTTTTTTCTATTGTTTATATACATTAAAAATTTATAAAAAATGATTGAAAAAAATAAATAAAATTAAACTAACATCTGATGGTTCGCCATGTATTAGACTAGTAAAGCAGTAAAAAAAAGGGCCGGAATTTTACCAAGTAAAACAAAAAGGAGTCCTGTTTACAGGCTATTTTAGATTTTATTTTGTAACTTGCAAAATGTGCTTTTACCATGTCTATATTTAAAAAAAACAATGTGTTTAATTAGCTTTATCAATAAGTTTAGTAGATCCACTTAACATACATAAACTCACAAAAAGGTCCAGTTGTTTTCTAAATGTGCAGCACATAGATGTGAACTAGCCACATAGAAAGTAATATGATTTCTTTTTGACATGCTTTTTTCATATGTGGCTGCCAGGGCTCTTATAGATAGATATAGATGGGGATGTGTTTGGGTGCCAGAGGCAATTGGCCTAAAGGTGTCACTGGAGGATGGGTAAGTTAGTTTGTTCCTTTTAAAACCAATATTCTGTACAAGAATTAGTCTATCTTGCTTACACAGCATACCATTTAAAACAGCAAAAATAGTTCTCACTGCAAAATAGTCATCTATACACAAACAATTCATCAGTACAATTTAAAACTGTTTGGACAAGAAGAAAATAGTAGGAAGATTGAGACCTGGCCTGCCTTAGTCATAAATTTTCATAAGGTCATCCTATATTACTAACATTTGCATAGGCTGATTTGTTTTGGACAACCACGTGGCTTAAAGGTACAATTTGATCTATCAACCTGAAAATCAAACGTCCTCACAAACAGACTATAGCTGCCTCCTTCCTGCATACTCTCCAAAGTTTGTTTTATGTAAATGCTGCTTTGAAGAATCAAGTCCCTGTTAGATTTCCCCAATATTCCCATTCTGGAGACAGATCCCATCATGCTCCATTCTGGTGATAGTGATCACCAGGATAAATAGAGGCATGATTCTTCCCAGATTGGATAAGCACAACAAAAAGTGAAGAGAAGTTTTAATTCTTCCCTGCTCTATCCCAAAAAAGTTTTAACTTGATACACAGTACAGAAAGTACAGTTTCATTATTGCCTGAATAGCATTACCAGTTTAGTAATTATTTTTGCCCAATATTGCTCTTTAAATTTTTACTACAAGACATGCTTTAAAACAACCTTCTTGGATCCACGGACCACTACATTTCCTGGCTCAGGACCGCGCATGCGCATCCCATAGTGATGTCATGATGACAGAACCCGCCCACTCCCCCATCGAAGGTCTGAGCCACAACCCGCCCACCGCCTCGAGCCTGTGATCCGTGCGGTGAACATGCTCCGTGGCTCTGGCCAGTGCACCCCCCTCAGCAGGGTCCTTCTCCTGAACCCACTGGGGGGCGCACCGGCCAGAGCTGCAGTCCACCAAAATGTTCTCGAGGACCACTGGTTGGCGACTGCTGCTTTAAAATAAACCTTTACCCGAGATTAAAACTAAACTATTATGTAGTATACATGTAAGGTCAGTGCCTACAGCTATTTCTCATACCCCCGTCAACCCTTGACCTAAGCTATCAATGTTGGCATACAGACTGCACCCACAGCCATAAATTTCACCCTGAAGTACCTTATTGGTAAGCAAAACAAGATGGAAGCTGCTGAAGATTGAACTTGTGTAATATACACGTGAGGATGGTTAAGCATTCTATTAGACACCTCTTCATTGCACATCCAGAACACCACAAACATCCTATGCAAATATTGACTTTTTTAAAGTCCGTATTGTTATAAGCTACCCCCCTTCCCAACCAAATTAGGACCTGCTAGTAGGTTGCGTAGACCTCATTAGATAATAAAGGAGGCATGTCCTCTTTTCTCATTCAGGTTATAAAACAGTGCTCATGCTGTGCATTGAAATATTATCCAGTAAACTGAAAGCTCTACCATGCATCTTATTGTCACAACATGTAGCTATAAGTATGTCCTTCACCCCCTCCTAACACCTACCTAAAATTAACACTAGAGACACCAGAAGATGCAGAAATTATTTTTAATAAGGAGCTTCTAACTTCTGCTTACTGGTGGTCCACTATTATCAGGTTTCCTTTGACTAAGGGATCTGTGTGCAGGCCAAAGCACTGACTGGCTGTTCAAGCTGAAGCAAATAATCAAATCCAACAGAAAGGATTCGGTGGTCTGTTGGATTCTTCCTGTGATCTTAGTGCCTATGTAGGTTATGCACTAGTAAAAGTGGAATTACAAGGCCCCCCCCCCACACCTAAAAACATTTGCAGTGGGACTGCCGGGGGCGGAGCGTACTGAACGGCCTTGTCTTATACCAGCTTCTTGTTGTCGGCTCGTAATACACCGGCATCCATCACCGCACGTTCGTAAACCACTGTTAAATCGGTTGGGGCTGGTGCAGGGAGCATTCTAGTGGAGTGAGGGCTCAGAACAAGCGTCTCTCACCCCGCAAACACCCTGGAGCCGACGCTGTTTTCGCAGGCTGCATGGTTAACGGCGGCCATATTGGCTGCAGGGCAAGCTGATTCAGCACTGCCTGCAGGCGACTTCCACATAGTAAGGACTGCATTGGGGACTCTGCTGGCTGGACTATCCCGATTCTGCACTTCCTTCTGCTTACTCGCCACCCTGGAAAACTTGATACCTCTACAAGGGGGTCCTATCCCAATGAGTGGCAACCTGCTCATTGGGATCTGTTCTACCTGCAGCACTGTGGTGAAACCTTTATTTAATCATCTTACATAGTAGGATAGGTTGAAAAAGACATAAGTCCATCAAGTTCAACCACTAAGGAAATAAACATATCCCAGATATAAAACCTTTATAGGGGACTGCCTTTTTCTATCTGCTTGCTGAGTTGTAAGTTTGTAAACTGCAAATAAAGTTGTTGAATTGTTTCCTGCCCCTGATAGTGGCCTTTGAAACCCCACCAGGATATAAAGAAATGCAGGAAGTACAGGGGCAGAGATGAGAACATGTGCTCAGCCAGGGTAGGTGTTTGCATACCCTCCCAGAACACACTGACTGCCTTGCCTGTGTATAGTATTATATTATTACCCTCTGTATTAATGGGGTATATGTGATAGCTATTATCAGAGATTATTACCCTCTGTATTAATGAGGTATATGTAATATCTGTTATCAGAGATTATTACCCTCTGTATTAATGGGGTATATGTGATATCTGTTATCAGAGATTATTTATATTTTTCAGTTTGCTTTTGTAGAACAGACTTGAAACATTCCCATTTCTGTTCTGTGTTCTTTGAGGACAATATTGTCTCCCAGTCACAGACAGCCGCCCTTAATAATGGAAAATTTCTCTCTTAAAATTAAATGTTTTTATCTTTCCTGTTTTTGCTTCCTGTTTACAGCTTACATTAAATGAAATCATATTATGGTCACTGCTACCCAGATTCTTTTATTTGCACATTTGTTATAAACTCTGCATTGTTAGAAAGAACTAGGTCCAGCAGAGTATAATTTCTAGTTGGGGCTTCTATAAACTGTACCGTAAAAGTATCCTGTATTAAATTCACAAATTTCCTTCCTTTTGCTGTTCCTGTAGTGCCATTACTCCAGTCAATGTCAGGGTAGTTGAAATTCCCCATGATTAAAACACTTCCACTTTTTGCTGCTTTTTCTATCTGTGCTAGTAGTTGATTTTCTATTTCTTCCTTAGCACTGGGGGGCCTATAGCAGACTCCAATCAACCCCACATTCAACTCCACCCATAATGCCTCAACCTCATCGCTTGTTCCCTCCGCAATTTCTTCTTTGATATTCACTTTTAGATCACTTCTCACATACAGACAGACACCACCACCAATCCAATGTTTGTTTGTACCATGGGAAGCTCCTTACAATTATCCATAATCCTCCCCCCAACTATCCCTAATCCACCCTTCACTAGTGTCTGACCCCTGGCTAACCTTTCTGCCACCTTATTTGACTGTCCCACCCCCTTCTGTCCTAGTTTAAATATCCCTCCACCATTCCCCTAAATCTTTCCCCTAGTACAGAAGACCCCCTTTCATTTAGGTGCAAACCATCTCTGGCATTCAGGTTGTACCCCAATGAAAAGTCAGCCCAGTGCTCTATGAACCCAAACCCTTCCCTTCTACACCAGGACTTGAGCCATGCGTTTAGATGCCTAAGCTCTCTCTGCCTTTCCTGTGTTGCACATGGCACAGGCAATATTCCAGAGAACATAGCCTTGGAGGTCTTTTTCTTCAAATTGAAACCCAGTTCCCCAAACTGATTTTTAAGGATCCTCTATCTTCCATTTATATTGTCATTGGTTCCAACATGGACCAAGACAGCTGGGTCCTGTCCAGCCCCTCCCAGTAGTTTGTCCACTCGGTCCACCACATGCCGAACCCTGGCACCAAGGAGACAGCAAACCATTCGGTTGAACGGATCCGGGCGACAAACTATTCTATCAGTCCTCCTAATGTGTATTAGCCATTGATAAATCTTCCTTGCAGAAGGGGGAGATTTTGTCTTCTAACATTTCTTTGCCCCCTGTAATTTTGGGATTGCCATGGTTATGTAGGCACAACCCAGTGATTGATTATCTGGGCAGATTGTCAGATAGAGGGTAGAGTTTGTGGAGACATGTATGGCTAATTGAATACTTGGAGAAGTATTCTCTCCTCACGCTGCTGATGTTCTCCAACCTCACTGGCCTTGTGGCTGCCAAAAAGATTTGCTCCCAGACACCATGCCCCTGATTCATCAATAAAATCCGCGCTCGCTGGAAGCGCGAAAGTACGCGCGGCCAGCGATTGCGGTTTACCGCGGTCCGGACTCGAGTGTGCTCGTACACACGCCTCCTCACTGCCAGCCGGATTCCTGCCTTCATAATAATGAGCAATAGGGGAATTATTGCTTAATTATCTTTCCAATTAAGGCGATTAGATTTCAGCTGGGCGATTAAGGAGGATCTGTTAAGCTCAATGGTGAGATCATAGCATGCGCGGCTCCGGCCGCGAGCTTTTTCAGTTGCTGAATAGCGCGACGGCGTACGATTTCGGATCGCGAATACGAATGCGCGAGCGATCATCCGATTCTGCTTGATGAATCAGGGGCCATGCCTCTCCAAGGGCATTTCTATACCCTTACTGGTCCTAAAAATATAACTATGAAGGCCTATCTTAAAGAAATTATCAAGAAGGGCTTAATTCGCTTATGATCCCTGCAGTGACCAGCTTATTTTTTTGTAGAGAAAAAGGATGTATTGAATATTAAGGCTCGAAGAAGATCACTACTGGTAATGTGTATAGCAACGAGTATCCTCTGTGCCTTACGACAACCCAGTGTCATGTGAGGCTCCACTTATCAGGAACTCCATACCCTGATGGGTTCCCTCCCCCTGCTTCCTTCTGTAAAATTAAACCCCTTTAACCCTTTCATTTAACTGCCCAGCTGCCATGACAATCTAACTCCACATTCCCAAATCCTAAGTGGGGAGGATGAATGAGAAAACTTCTTCTCCCATCCCCTGCTCCCTTCTTATCACTTGTCATTTGACCCCTCCTTACTCTTTGGTCCACCTATTACCCTATATCTATATCCCACCCCTCTTATTTTAACCCCTTCTTCCCCTCTCACCCCGTCATGTTGCCCTTATTTCCTTTCCTTTTAAGCTTGGGACCTTCTTTACATCAGTGTTCTCCCCAGCCCCTTTTAGCTGGTCGCACCACTTGCCACTTTTCAGTAACCACCCTCTGTTTTTGGATGGTTGCTGAAAAGTGCTAGGTGGTGTGCCCAGCTAAAAGGGGCTGGGGAAAACACTTCCTGTGCCAACTTACATGACCATGATATATGAGCTCACGTCACATTGTAAATTGGGAGTCTTTATAATGATAAAAATATAGCGGGAAGTTATAAAACAGTTTTCCTGGGTTCTCACACAAGAAAAATACACAGCACAACTAGAAGATAATATGGATACATTTTACTCCATTTGGTCACCATGGATAAATACCTGCCAATCCTTAACTCAGGACCTTGAGCTTTATTCCCTATAACCTTGTAGCCCTACATTTCCTTTTAATTCTCTGTCACCTGTCAATTTCCCCACGCTTTTTACACTCTATCCTCTTGCCCTTTTAGTTAAGTAACATCTTACTATTTTTGGATCCACGCTTAATCTCCTTTGTTAATTGCTTAGGGGCTTACTGTCTCCCATTTAACAGATGTAATTGTCTAATGTATCACCTTTGTAATTTTTTTATTTTTTCCTATAGATTAAAAATTGGACTTCTTTTCTGTTATGTTTAACTCTGTCTTTCTTACCCAATAAACACTTCTTTTCAAACAA
This sequence comes from Pyxicephalus adspersus, assembly GCF_032062135.1. Taxonomy (NCBI): domain Eukaryota; kingdom Metazoa; phylum Chordata; class Amphibia; order Anura; family Pyxicephalidae; genus Pyxicephalus; species Pyxicephalus adspersus. Next base: position 6,634,534 of record NC_092870.1, on the reverse strand, counting down.
GTTTTAAAAAAATAGAATTTTAAAATATGTTTTTCTTTTATTTGCATTAACTGGCATTCATCTATAATGGTTACATTTTATGTTATTTTTCATGTTTTTTGTGTGAACTATATGAAAGGATGTGTTATTGCGCTATATTCTTTTTACACAAAAAATCTTTTCTGTTATCCTTCATAAATCTCAATATTCATATTGCTAAAGTAGGTTTTGTGTAATGGAATCCAGCGGAATCTCTTGTTTTGCATTTCTGTGTTTGCAGATGACACCAAACTATGTCATGGAATTAAGTCTATACAGGATGTCTATAATCTACAAGCAGACCTGGATGTACTGTTTGATTGGGCAGCCAAGTGGCAAATGACATTTAATATAGATAAAAGTAAAATTATGCACTTGGGAGCTAACATGTATGCGTCATACTGTCTAGGGAATAGGAAAAGGATCTGGGGGTTCTGGTAGATCATAGACTTAATAACAGCATGCAATGCCAAGCTGCAATATCTAAAGCTAGTAAAGTACTTTCTTGTAATAAAAGAGGAATAGACTGTAGAGATGGAGACATAATCTTGCCCCTGTACAAAGCATTGGTCAGACCACATCTGCCACATCTGGAATATGCAGTGCAGTTTTGGGCACCAGTTCACAAAAAGGACATTGTGGAATTGGAGAGAGTGCAGAGAAGGGCAACTAGAGAACTCTTACCAACTATTCACTTTATGATCATTACAAAGAACAAGAGGGCACTACTTGAGTCTGGAGGAAAAGAAGTTTAAGCTCTGGATAAGGAAAGGATTCCTCACTGTAAGGTCTGTGAAAATGTGGAATCGGCTCTCTCAGGAAGTAGTTTCAGTAAGTTCTATAGATTGATTTGAGATAAAGCTGGATGCTTTTCAAAAAGCACAGAATATAACAGGGTATTAAAACTTTAAAGTAAAGATAGCAGAGACTGTTGATCCAGGGAACATCCGATTGCCTCATGGGATCAGGAAGGAATTTTTTTCCCCTGTTGAAGCCAATTGTACCAGGGTTTTTTTTTTGCCTTCCTCTGGACCAACTATGTCCAATCGGATTTTATGTCTGGGATATGTTTGTTTCCCTAGTGGTTGAACTTGATGGACTTTTGATGACTTTTTTCAACCTGACCTAATATGTAACTATGTAAGTGCCTTGTTACCTAAAGTAATTCTTGTAAAAACCACCGGGAAACAAATTGCCTAGTCTACACGGAGCTACAGCCATCTGTAAACGTCACAGATCATTTAGTGGACGCCATCGGCTATGCCACTTTTAAATGGCCGAAATCTAAAGATATGCTCCAGATTTTTCGATACGCCACTGAAAATGCCTTCCTCTGCTTTCTTCTCCACAATGATAGCACCATCTTAGTTCAGAGAATAACTCTGAATCAGAATCTTCTAACTAGATACCAGCTTGACCATTTATTTTACAATGCCTTTGCAGTCTGTGGAAGGGACCCTCTAAGACTATGGCATTGCCGGTGACTTTGAGTCTCTTTATCTTGTCACAAATGTGTTCCTGAAAAATGTATTAAGTTATCAAAACAGTTCTATTTTAAGCACAAGTTAGTACTTATATCTGGCTTGTTCAAAGTCTAACACCCTAATGCAGTGTTTCTCAACCAGGGTTCCTCCAAAGGTAGCTAGGGGTTCCTTGAGCAATGTGTGCCTCTTAGGTCAGTTTAATTGACACAATTATCTTTTTGGCTTTCTGTAGGGTTGACATTTTTCCCACTGGCCAGCAATGTCAAATGCATATTTCCCACTGACCACCAAGATAATGTACTGTGAATACAGTAGTTATAGTAGGAATTAAGACCTTTTCAGGAATTCAACCTTTTCTTGAATTTTAGATAGACCACGCTTGCTGGGGAGATTCAGCTTCTAAGTTTCCCCTGGTGAGCTACAGAGACAAAACGTGATGGCTAATCACTGACAATGGAGGTGAAGGGAAGTATTTTCCTTACTCTATGGAACTGTTCAGGTAACCCCAATACAAAGTTGCACACCTGGGAACTGTTAAAGGGAGATGAGTCTAAGGCTATGTACACATGTGCAATACTATTGGGGAATGCATTTTTTGTTGAGTTAGATTTTTGTTTCTTACTAATTTTTGGGTTTTGAATCCAGAAATGAACCCAGTGTTTTGCTATCACATCCAGTTTTTACAATACAGGGTTCCCTCCATTTTTGTCAAAAAACATACAAATTAAAAATAATAAAATAATAACTCGAATGTACTGTTTATTTAAATTTCTTTTGTTCATACAAATGATTTATTGTTACTCTTTTTTTTTACAGTAAAACATTTGAAAATTAATTGCTTAAGCGGTTAAGGTAAAAATTTACGCTTATAGCTTTTCCTGGAGTGTTTAGTGTTAGGACAATTCCGCCGGATGCTCCAACAATAGTCAGCCATCATATGTACATCCCATCTACCCTGATACTGTCCCTTCCATGACCTTCAAATCTTGGTGGAATTGTCCACCTTGCTCATCACTGACTGCACCAAGGTTTTCCAGGAAGTTAGAAAGATGGCTATGCAGAAAATGCACCTTGATGCTCATATTGCAACCAAGCATTTTATAGCTGGAGAGTTTCTGGACAATTTCTGTAATTATTTGCTCGTGTGTTTCCAAGAAAGTCCTTGACAATGGCTTTGAATGATAACCAAGCATTCTTTTCAACTTCTGACGGGGAGGCCGATTCATGAAGCCAAATCGGAAGCTCGCTTGCTCACGCATAAACGTGATCCGGAATCGGACACCAAAAACCTATTTATCAACCAAATTTCAGCTGTCGAGAATACGCTGGCGTATTCTCCTGGCAGTTATCAACTGAAGTCATCGCGCGCTTCGAGCAGCACATCCCCGGCAGCTTGACACTGGCAAGCTTGCATTAAAAGTCACTGTTCTCCTAAAAAAATCATTCTTTCAAATAGCACACATCTTACACTTAGCCCTAAATAAAAATGTCTGATGTGTTCAAATGTTTCAAACATACATATTATATATGTTAAAAAAAAAAAATTATATATATATAGCTTAGAAATAAGTATTTTTTTAAATGACTTAAAATTTTCAGGTTTGGAAAGAGTTAACTGATTTCAGCTGGTTACATAGGCGCCCACCTAAACGCTTATGATGCCTGACCCCAGGATCCGCCTGGTGTTAAATCCCTCCATATTCTGGCAGGCGGGACCTCGCTTTTGACAGCGGACTAGATCATCACCCAAAAGTCACAAACACACACAAGAACGTTTGCTGCTAAAGATATATATATATATATATATGTATATATATATGTGTATATATATATATATATATATATATATATATATATTGTGACAGAGTGTCCCAAAAAAGGTTAGAAATAGTGTTAAAATGGCAGGGAAAGTGTTAAAGGCTCCAGGGAAAGAGTGTGTTAATAGGTTTGTGTAGGTTTTTAGAAAAGAAACCTGGTTCTTTAGGGCCCTGGAGCTGGCCAAGGGAAGTGAAGGGTGGGTTCCTTGGCCCAACCCTGATTTAGGTTATATTCACCTGCACTCAGGTGCAAAGAGAGGGAGTGATCAGTGAAAGTGTCCCAGGCTGACTGGGGAGAGATTATGAAGTGGGTTTTCTAGAGCTGCAGAGGAAACTGGACTGAGATTATCAAGACTGCATGAACTGTGAGTGGATTCTGTTTATCACATTTGAATGGACTGTGTACCACTGGGGCTTACAAGTTGGACAGAGAGATAGCATACCTAAACAGAGGTAGCTAGTCACCCAGCCGGGCCATTGTTTGTTTTTTTTCTAAATGGCTGTCACAATAAAGCCTGCAGGTGGGAGCCTGAACTTTTAAGTTGATTTAAACCGTTGTCATACTGTCTGCTCAAATCCAGATAAATGCAGTCAAATTGATTGGGAGGCGTTTCATAATACAGATGGACAATGACCCAAAACATACAGCCAAAGCAACCCAGGAGTTTATTAAAGCAAAGAAGTGGAATATTCTGGAATAGCCAAGTCAGTCACCTGATCTGAACCCAATTGAGCATGCATTTAACTTGGTGAAGACTAAACTTCAGACAGAAAGGCCCACAAACAAACAGCAACTGAAAGCCGCTGCAGTAAAGGCCTGGCAGAGCATTAAAAAGGAGGAAACCCAGCATCTGGTGATGTTCAGAAATGAACATTCGTTGCAACATACTTAATCACAATAACTGTGTATATGTGTGTGTGTGTGTGTGTGTATATATATATATATATATATATAATTGTGTGTATTTTTTTCACTTTCCAGCGCTGTTCTCCATTCTTCCTCTTCTGTGTCACTTTCCAGCGCTGTTCTGTTCCTCAATTTTCAAGTTTAACTGGCAGTCAACCATAATGAATGACACAATTCAAATTTTACCAAAAGTACACAATTTTTAATAACACAATATAAATAAATAAACCTTTAAAATAAATAAAAAAAACATCAAAAGTATGTACAAACATATTTAACAAGAGGTTCACCCTGAACATGAAGGTAGGATATTTTCATCTCATGTGCTTGCTGAGAGGCGTCAGCTTACTGATTGCAGCCCTCGGTGCCTCTGACATTTTTTCCAGTGTGTCTATCCTGCACAGCAATTTTTCCTTTGACATGTCACCTGTGTGGGGAAAATAAAAAAGCATATTGAGTTCCCAGATATTGTACAGGTAAGCTGACACATGGATATGACACATTTTTCTGCATGCACAATGTATTATCAACAGATTTTGTCTCCTCATACAGCCAACGCTCTCTGTCTGCCCTGATGTGTCTGGCTCAGGGCTTTCCTGCTCTCCCTCTGGAATGAAATCAGGAGCTGTAGCTGCAATATCTAAAAAGTAAACGTAGAGAAAAAAACATTAATTACATAATACACATTACAGTATTTAACCTATCTCTCTACATTTTAGGTGCATACCTGGGTCAAGATTCAGTGATGAGGTACACACTTCCTCCTCTATTGCTTCCTCAGCACAGCATATTATCAACTCTGAGGAAAGAAAAAGTAAATCTACTGAACATGTATGTTCTTGATACATTTTTAGGCTTGAGTATATGGCAATATCCTACCTTCATGTTCAGGGTGAACCTCCGCCTCCCCAGTAGCCAACCTTATTTGTTTGAAAGCTGGTCTGCCTAGTAAAAAAAACTCCCAAATTACTAAGCATAACAAAAATGCAGTTTCCCCCCTCACCAAACACACCTGATGAAGTTACTTAGCACAGTCAATATATCATTTAATAGTCCCTTTCGCGATTCTTCAGGTCGGACCACTGCTTACGGAGCTGTTCCTTCAACGCACGACGCCAAATTTCTCCTCCAGCCTGCTCTGCACAGTGTCCAGAATGCAATGGTTTCTGGCATTTGGACGTGGATAAAACACTCACCATGACCTCCATCTCAGCGTGGCTCATTGATGATGCTCTCCCCCTGATGTTGTAAATCGGCTGTGGCATGTTTTGTAAAGATCGCAAGCACAGGATATGATGTCACAGGACAGGAAACCCAAAAAGTGCTGGGAAATTTGGGGACTAATCAACCTTTCAATGTCATTCACGGGTGTTTATTCCTGGAATGTTCTTTCTTGGAGTATTCTCCGGTAGGTGTTGTTGCTCTGCCTGTCCTTGTGCTGTATTTGTGTGTGTAGTTAATGTGGAATGTTAAAGGTGACTAATGCAATTTTTTAAAAATGTTTTGCAGATATCATGGCCTATGATGCATTCAACAACACAGACTTCATGCGTGAATTCATTGAAAACTACAAATCCTATCCCTGTCTGTGGAAGGTGAAGTCTGGGGAATATGCCAACAGGTACCTAAAGATGAAGGCGTACCATGCTATGGTGGAGCTCTGCAAAAGCACAAATCCTGCAGCCAACATTGTCTACGTAAAGCACAAGATCCAAAGCTTGCGTGCCGTGTTCAAAAAAGAATTAAACAAAGTGAAAATTCACAGGTGTCTTTCACCACTGATCATGAGGAAGGTCGTCCATCAGTGTGCAGCCTAGGAGAGGAGAACAATGATGCAGGGACAAGTACACAGAGCCTTGATAAGTACACAGAGACTCCTGATATTATCATGATCACTGACTACCTTGTCAATTTTGTCTATGCGCAGATTTATAGCTGTATGAAATGAAATATTAGACCACAATGTAATCTTAAAATAAAATATAACATTAAAAATGTACTTATTTTTATTTCATGTTGTGTGGTGTTTTTGTACTGTAAAACCATTTACAAGCAGATTACATTGTAATCTACTTTTAAATTTCCCTCCCAGACACACCCCCCAATGCATCACCCGGAAGATGACTCATCCTCCCGGCTGATGCGAGTGGGGATGCCCCGCCTGCCTCACACAGACGCTGCTGCTGTGACCACCCCCAGAATTTGCTATTGCTCCTCGCATCTGCAGTGAGATGTGAAGCACAATGCAGAAGTCCTGAATTTTCTTTTTGCATCTCACTGCTGATGCGAGCAGCGGCGTGGCCAGGACCCGGGTGGTATTTAAAAGCAGATTACTCAGTAATCTGCTTTTAAATTTCCAGCCCGGCCACGCCCCCGATGGACCGGCGCCCCGGCATCACAGCGGGACCATCCGATCACCGCTGGAGCGCGCGACAAAGGTAAGGGGGGGGGGGGGCTTCCAAAGTTACCCCGAGTGTGACTCGGGATTACCGCTTTTTGCATGAAAAGCCACCCTGAGTCACACTCGGGATTACCGCTAGGGAGGTTAATAGGTTGATCATGTAATGCAAACGCTTCATCTGCAACAAACACAAAGTTCATTCCCTCTACAGTTTGCCTATTACTAGGAAGATGCTTGTTGACCAGCTTTTTGTGAAAAAAAGTCCAGGACCACTCCATTAGACATGCACCCGTTTTTGCCTGTCGACTAAAAACAAGCTCCTGCCTGTCTATTTATTAGCACTTTAACAAACAAGACATGGCACGGCTGAGCAACCACATACCTTTACTTAGATAGTCCCTCTCTGACTAACCGTAAAGCACTTTAAGCAAAACCACCAATACAAGGCAGTCTTTAGATCACAAAACAAGCGTGTTCCACTCGCATGTTTTGTAGTACTGTTTGGCCGCTGGCTCTCTCTCAGCCTGGCATACACTCTGGCTGATTACTTCCTCCTCACCTTGTACCTGAGTGCATGTGCATATTAACCCAGTCAGGATTGGTTTGGGCCAAGGAACCCACCCTTTCACTCCCTTGGGCAGCTCCAGGGCCCTAAAGATCCAGGTTTCTTCCTAGAAACGTACACAGACCTATCTACTCTCTATTCCCTGGAGCCTTTTTAACACTTTCCCTGATGTTCTTAGTGACACTCTGTCACACAATCTATAGAACTTGCTGAAACTACTTCCTGAGGGTGCTGATTACATATTTTCACAGACCTTACAGTGAAGAATCCCTTCCTTATCCGGAGATTAAACTTCTTTTCCTCCAGACGCAAAGAGTGCCCTCTTGGTCTTTGTAATAATCTTAAAGTGAATAATGGGGAAGAGAGTTCTCTATATGGACCATTTATATATTTATACAGGGTGATCATATACACCCTTATACATCTCTTCTTAAGTGAGAATAGATTCAGTTCAGATAATCTCTCCTCATAGCTGTTCTGTGAGGAAAATTTTGTCTCCCAGTCCAAGTCACCAAATTTTGTCTCCCAGTCCAGAGCCGTCCTTAATAATAGAAAATTTGCTCGCTTAAAATTAAATGGTTTTGCTTCCTGTTTACAGCTTACATTTAATGAAATCATATTATGGTCACTGCTACCCAGATTCTCTTTTATATGCACATTTGTTATAAGCTCTTGTTATAAGCATTGTTAGAAAGAACTAGGTCCAGCAGAGTATCATTTGTAGTTGGGGCTTCTATAAACTGTACCATAAAATTATCGTTTATTAAATTTACAAATTTCCTCCCTTTTACTGTTCCTGTAGTGCCATTACTCCAGTCAATGTCAGGATAGTTGAAATCTCCCATGATTAAAATACTTCCACTTTTTTCTGCTTTTTCTACCCGTGCTAGTAGTTGATTCTCTATTTATTCCTTAGCACTGGGGGCCTATAGCAGACTCCAATCATTAATTGTGTTTTATGCATCCCCACATTCAACTCCACCCATAATGTCTCAACCTCATTACATGCTCCATTCACAATTTCCTCAGAAGAATTTCTTTCATTCACTTAAAGTGGGTCACTATGATCCCTTGCTTGCTTGAAGTTCTCCCAGTGGGGAACTTCATGTCCTGCAGAGATCTTCCAGTGCAAGGTATCTTAACGTGGTGGTCAACCTCTGTTTCAGCTGTTTAAGGACTATTTATAGACTTTCTCATGCAGGTATCTTGTTTCTGAAGAAAAGGTCCCACTGTGGCAAGTAATTTCTAGAAGCACAAATCTGACATTTAAAGGTAATTTTTGTAACCATCTGGGGATATCAAGCGCAGTTCCCGTAGCAGATTCTCATGGGAAACGGTGTCTCGGTCCATCAACCAATCTTTACACCAAACCCTGAGCGTCTTCACATCATGTTCATCTTGCTTCTCACTTAGTAACTTTTGCTGCGGTGTATGTGCTTTCTTCTACTTTCTTCAGTAAAAAGAATTGGAAAGGCATATTGCACAGAGAGGTAAGTGAACAGTCTCTTAAGGATGAACGTTGGTTGGAAAAAAAGCAACTGATTGTACGCACGTTCTTTTTGTAATAACACTCAAAACTGTTATTTCCTATACGTCACTTCCTCCGGTACACATCACTTCCTGCATCACTCAAACGATCGTATCTAGTGTGTGTATAGTATTGTTTCAGCATGTAGAGAGTCGTGCACTATATATACGATCATTCAAAATAATTGTGAATAATCATTTGATCTGTCTTTTAACAGTTTGTTTTCCAACGATAATTATTGCACATGTGTATGTAGCCTAAGGGTGCCAAGTATAGATGTGTCATGGTCAAGTTATGGTGTGTCCAGTAGGAATGACATGCAGGCATTGACAATGACAATCAGATCTCCGTAATTTTTAGTTAATGGCAATGATTGGTAGATATTTGTATATAAGTGATATCTGCTATTGGAAATAATACCAGCAACAGGCAGATATTACTAATGACAGGAAAATGTCAACCACAGCCAGATAATAAATGTCACGGTTCTGCAAGGAAGGATGGTAGACCCTCTGTGTCACTGAAGGGTTATATAGCTAAGGGTTTAAATAGCTAAGCTAATTTGAACCATATATTTGTATAAGGAATTGTATTTCTTCTTCTGTCTACTCAGTTTAATTGTAACCAGATGGCGAAAATTGTAAATTCTCTGAAATACAATGTATGCCTTACACTGTATCAAATAACACTATATATGGCCAAAACTTAAACAGCTGTATGTAAATAAAGACCACCCCCTTGTATAATTATGTGTATAAAAAGACCGTCTTGTCAAATAAGGTTTAGAGTATATTCCTAAGCCCATACTGTGTGCGGTTGTGTTATTGGGATATCTCTCCAGACGGCTGTCTCTCTGGTGGAGGAGAAGTCAGGGTGCATTCGAGGAACTAGAAGTAGAAGCAGATCCTTTCAGCTGGGGGTTCGGGATTAGATCACACAGAATTCGGTGAGTACGGAAAGTCCCTGACTTGAGGCTTAGGGGAATTCCGATCCTTTCCGAAACTCTCTGTTGCTTCTATCTTGAATCCATTTAGAATAGACTGAAAGGGAAAGTATCTATCTTTAGGGAAGATAGGCTTTAAACTGTGGGCTTTAGGGAAGTCCCAGAATTAAATAGACTAATGGCCAAGTCTATAGAGGAATTCTTTAGGGAAGAATTTAACTATTGTCTGCACCCTAATTTTTCTTGTCAGCCAATTTCTATCGCTTATCTGTCGCTTTCTTATGCTCTCTTTTATGTTGTAAATGTTATGAAGTAATTTCATTTTGTGCTGAAGGTAAGCAGCAAATGATACTGTGATGTTATGAAGTATTAGGTAATTTATTTTTGTGCTGAAGGTGAGCAGCAAATGATACTGTGAAAATTGTACTAACTTTATTGTGTGTGTCCTGGAGAACCGTAAGACGCCCCACCACTCTGGCGAGGGGAAACCCGCTAACCCACAAACTGGTGAATGCAAGTGATGCTTTTAAGGGATAATACTAATAGGCAGTTGAGAAGGAAGTTGAGCATAGACATAAGTCCTCTGTACCCAGTTGACAGGAATTGTCGGAGCCTTTACGGTTCAGTACAGACAGTCCCGGGAAGAGTTCAGCTCTGCTTCCGTCTCAATTAAGTTACAAGAAATGGGTGCAATACAAGGAAAGGTCTCTCCACCCCCTCCTTATGTAGGAGAAACATGTAAGGATTATGTAGCTCGGGTCTGTGGGACTGATTACTATTTAGTTATTCCCTGGGTAGATAATATGGCAGGATGGACAGAGGGGATGAAGAGTAAATCCGTTCCCTCAGGAAGGAGCTAATGACATCCTCTCCCTTTTCTTGTAGATTCTGATGCCACTTGTAGCACTTTATGTGAGGATTATTATAGTGGTCCAAGAGAGAATGCTGAGCCCTCTGTGGGAATTATTGGGATACTTACAAGATCTTATAAAACTCCTCCTCTCTCGATCCAACATCCATACAATCACCAGTCAATGTTCACACACCGTTTCCAGGATCATTCCAAATTGTCCTGTGAATTTATTAGGGAGAGATTTGTTTGTTCTATTGAGGTTGCAGTTGGGGATTAGTAAGACGGGACACCTACATGTCACATCCTCAGTCATGCCCATCCATGTACCAAACGGTAATTGTTTTTTATATTTGGAATGCCAACCACAGGATCCGCTCGCTACTTGATCAGGTTCCTCCTGAGGTTTGGGCAAATACTGACCAAGATGTTGGCCTAATCTCTTGTACACCTTACAAGGCAATGCTTAAGCCCGGCACTGCACCTGTCTACATTAAACAATACCCACTTTCCCCAGAAAGAAAAGGGAATTGAGCCTATGTTGATGGAATTCCTAGGGCCAGGGGTTATTGAGGAAAATCTCCCCCTATAATACACCTATCAACCCAGTGAGAAAGGCTGACAATACCTTTAGGTTTGTCCAGGATCTTAGAGCAGTAAATGCTCAGATCATACCCATAGCCCCTGTGGTTCCAGATGTGCCATCTCTGCTATCGGCTATTCCTGCCCATGCAGAGTTTTTCTCTGTTATTGATTTAAAGAATGCATTTTCTTCTGTCTCAGTTGACAAGGAGACACGGCCACTCTTTGCCTTTACATTTAAACATCGCCAGTATACTTGGTGTAGAATGCCTCAGGGTTATGTAGACTCCCCGGTAGTCTACTCCATTGTCCTCCAAGCTACACTGCGCCCTTGGACTGCCCCTCATGGTTCTGTCCTTCTACAATATGTGGACAATCTCCTCATATGTAGTGCTACTCGGGAGGCCTGCCAGGCAGACTGTGTTAGTTTATTACTGTGGTTATGTGAATGTGGACATAAAGTTTCAAGGAAGAAGATACAATGGTCTACTGAAAGTGTTGATTATTTGGGTTTTGTTCTCAGTAAAGGTGAGAGGAAAATCAGCCATGCCAGAATTACTGGTGTGTTGGGTCTGCCCCGCCCACAAACCAAGAATGACATGTTAACCTTTCTTGGCATGATTGGTTACTGCCACCAATGGATAGCTGATTGTTCCTACTATGACAATATTCTAAAACAAGCCACTAAGACTGATATGCCTGATTGTATTAAATGGTCTGATGAAATGTTACAAGCTTTTAGTCATTTGAAATGTGCAATGGTTTCAAGTCCTGGCTTGTGCCTACCCGACTATGGCATGATGTTTCACTTATTTGCCAGGGACAATTGTAAAACCATGGCAGGAGTCCTGGTGCAAGAACATGAAGGTATATTTCACCCTGTTGCTTTTTTCTCAAAAGTGGTTCCGGTTCAGGCCATGCCTGCGTGTCTCAGGAGTTTGGCAGCCTGTGCCATGGTCACTGAGATGGTCATCCTACCACTCTGCATACCTCTCATAAGGTTTTTGCTCTATTAAAAAACATACATACGCAACCTATGTCAGCACAAAGACTGAGTGGATATGAAGTTTTGCTGTTATCTAACCCCCAACTTCATATTAAATACTCAGCACCCACATTCGGTCCAATGGCTATACTAAATGCCCTACTTGGATATAAGGGAGAGCAGGATGATTTGCCTCCTCCCCACGAATGTACTGAACTCATACATGAACACACCTCGCATAGACCTGACTTACAGTCCACACCCATTGAAGGGGCTCCTGATATTGTACTTATCATGCGGGATACGCTGTGGTTCAACTCCCTGATGTTATTCTAGAATCGAATAAAGTTAGAATGGCAGTCGGTAGGTGCAGTACAAGACCCTGATATGGGTCTTATCTGCAAAGAGGGGAAACCATGTATTGCAGTTGCAAGCACCCCAATTTTAATTGCACAATATCATGACCTTGGCCATAGGGGAGCATAGGCAACCACTGACCTCATTAGGAGAGATTTTTTTATACCAACCCTTAGATCAAAGGTAGAGTCCTATGTTTCACAATGTATTATATGTCTCAGAAACAACCCAAATAACTCAAAAAAGGCCCAACACCAGCATCTGAATTACCCAACTTCAAAAAATACAGATATTTAATTCTGATACCACTTGCAATCTATCAAAATAAACAGAAAAAAATCTGTATTTCTGTAAAAAAATACAGATATTTAATGCTGATACCACTTGCAATCTATCAAAATGAACAGAAAAATTTCTGTATATCTAAAAAATGCAGATATTTAATTATGATACCACTTGCATTCTATCTCTATCTCTGTATTTCTGTAAAAAAAATACAGATATTTAATTCAGATACCACTTGTAATCTATCAAAATGAACTGAAAAATTTTTGTATTTCTGTAAAAAAATTCAGATATTTAATTCTGATAACACTTGCAATCTATCAAAATAAACAGAAAAAAATCTTTATTTCTGTAAAAAAAATACGGATATTAATTTATGATACCACTTGTAATCTATCAAAATAAATATCAAAATTTCTGTATTTCTGTAAAAGATACAGATATTTAATTCTGATACCACTTGCAATCTATCTCTATCTCTGTATTTCTCTAAAAAAATTACAGATATTTAATTCTGATTCCACTTGCAATCTATGACAATAAACTGAAACATTTCATTATTACTGTAAAAAATAATACAGATATTTAATTCTGATACCACTTGAAATCTATCAAAATAAATATAAAAATGTCTGTATTTGTGTAAAAAAATACAGATATTTAATTCTGATACCATTTGCAATCAAAATAAATACAAAAATTTCTGCATTTCTGTAAAAAAATACAGATATTTAATTCTGGTACAACTTGCAATCTATCAAAATGAACAGAAAAAATTCGGTATTTCTGTATATTTAATTCTGATACCACTTGCAATCTATCAAAATAAATATAAAAATGTCTGTATTTCTGTAAAAAAAAAAATACAGATATTTCATTTTGATACCACTTGCAATCTATCAAAATAATTGAAAAAAGTCTGTATTTCTGTAAAAAAAAATACAGATATGTAATTCTGATACCACTTGCAATCTATCAAAATAAATATAAAAATTTATGAATTTCTGTAAAAAAAATACATATATTTAATTCTGATACCACTTGCAATCTATATAAATAAATTCAAAATTTTCTGTATTTCTGTAAAAAAAAATGCACATATTTAATTCTGATACCACTTGATATCTATCTAAATAATTATAAATGATTTCTGTATTTCTCTAAAAAAAATACACATATGTATTTCTGATACCACTTGCAATCTATCAAAATAAATATAAAAATGTCTGTATTGCTGTAAAAAAAATGCATATATTTAATTCTGATACCACGTGCTATCTATCAAAATAAATATAAAAATGTTTGTATTTCTGTAAAAAAAACTGATATTTAATCCTGATACCACTTGCTATGTATTTAAATAATTATAAACTACATCTGTATTTCTGTAAAAAATACAGATATTTAATTCTGAAATCACTTGCTATAAAAAAATATATAGAAAAATTTCTGTAAAAAAATACAGATATTTATTTCTGATAACACTTGCAATCTATCATAATAAATATAAAAATGTCTGTATTTTTGTAAAAAAAAAATACAGATATTAAATTCTGATACCACTTGCAATCTATCAAAATAAATATAAAAAAATTCTGTATTTTTGTAAAAAAAATACAGATAATTAATTCTGATATTACTTGCTATCTATTAAAATAAACAGAAAAATTTCTTTATTTCTGTATAAAAAAAATACTGATATTTAATTCTGATACCACTTGCAATCTATCTAAATAATTATAAATGATTTCTAAATTTCTGTAAAAAAAATACACATATTTAATTCAGATACCACCTGCGATGCTGCCGCCACATCCACACTATGTCCTTGTGCCACTCTGTGGCCTACTAATGCTGCCGCCACCTCCACACAATGTCCTTGTGGCACTCTGTGGCCTACTGATGCTGCTGCTGCCATCTCCACACTATGTCACCTTGCCGCTCTGTGTTCTCCTGATTCTGCCGCCACCTCCACACTATGTCCTTGTGCCACTCTGTGGCCAGTGTGAGAGGTTTCGCTCACGATCGCCTTTGCGGGGGTCAAAGGACACTTCTCTGGTTCATCCAACTCAGATCACATACCGAGTATAAGCGTAAAGCTGGCTTGCAGCCAGGTTTATTGAAAGTTGCAGATAAAATAACAAAACAGCAAAAGAAAACCTTGCCTGTCTGGCACTTACTATACATCAGACATCCCTGTCTATCAACTGGAGGGCTTCTCCCTGTCAGCTCAAAACCAAGCTTTCAGCAACCTTCTACTCACTTTAAGCTAACTCACCCAGACCGACTTTCGGAGTCTCTCAGCCGAGCTTCTTCACAGACTGACTGTCTGTGTCTCCAAACAGAGCTCTCTTACACAGTCCACCTGGCTGTGTCTTCAAACATAGCTCTCTCACACGGTCCACCTGGCTGTGTCCCCAAACAGAGCTCTCTCACACAGTCCACCTGGCTGTGACTCCAAACAGAGCTGAACCCGCACAGACCCCTGTCTGTGTCTCTCCAAATAGAGCTGCACTGACACAAACCCCTGTCTGTGTCTTTCCAAGCCAAGCTTCTGACTGAGCTCCTTGCTCTATGTTATATCCCCACCCTCAGTGCTTCTTCATTAATTATCTCACAGGTGAGAGTCTTCCACCTGCTACTTCACATGGGAATCTTGGGCAAATATACCTCACATAAAAGAGGAATCTTGGGCAAATATATCTCAAGGGAGAGGAATCTTGGGCAAATATATCCCCCTTCCACCTCCAATTCTGCCTTAGATGTCACACCAGTTATCCCTGTGGTAAATTTTCTGACACCTCCTGCTCCTAACCCAAAAATAGGAAGGATTAAGAGGCCCCACTTTCACTGTCTGTATTCAGACTGAAAATCAAGATCAAGCGAGCTTTTGCCCTTCTGCTCCACGGGAGGTTTCTGTCCTCCGGGAGGTTTCTGTCCTCCCTGAGCTTGCTTTAGGACACCTGCGTTACCGTTTACCAGGTGTACCGCCCCAGTCAAACTCCCCACCTGTCACTGTCCTCAGAGCGGGTTGCACCCGGCGTGCGCTGGGCGCTTAGAGCCAGAAGCGAGAGCCCCTCAGAGTCAAGTCCCTGCTTGATGCCACACATCAGGTGCCAAGTGCTCCTTCTTTCACCCACCTTTGTCAGTGGGTACTGGTGTTGCCACCCACTGCCCCACTCTGTCACTGAGTCACTTTGTGGTCTCCTGATGCTGCTGCTGCCATCTCCACACTATGTGACGTTGCCACTCTGTGGTATCCTCCTGATGCTGCTGCTGCCATCTCCACACCATGTCACCTTGCCACTCTGTGGTATCCTCCTGATGCTGCTGCGGACGCCACCTCCAGACTCTGTCATTGTGCCACTCTGTGGCCTCCTGATGTTGCCGCCACCTCCACACTATGTCATTGTGCCACTCTGGGGCCTCCTGATGCTGCCGTCACCTCCACAGTATGTCATTGTGCCACTCTGTGGCCTACTCATGCTGTCGCCAACTCCAGACTCTGTCATTGTGCCACTCTGTGGCCTCCTCCTGATGCTGCTGCTGCCGCCACCTCCAGACTCAGTCATTGTGCCACTCTGTGGCCTCCTAAAGCTGCTGCCACCTCCACACTGTCATTGTGCCATTCTGTGGCCCCCTGATGCTGCCACCACCTCCAGACTCTGTCATTGGGCCACTCTGTGGTTTCCTCATGCTGCTTCCACCTCACCACTATGTCATTGTGCCACTCTGTGGACTTCTCAAGCTGTTCTCCCACCCTCCCCACTCCATGACTGGGCCACTGATTTGCCTTTTTGGCCTGGATGACATCACTATTTATTTGACCCTTCTTCTGATCTGTCAGAAGGAAGGAAAAAAGGAACGCACAACGGATCCTGTCTGTGTAGCAGGTGTAAAGCCTGTATGGTCCCATCAGAATTGGCTTATGATTTGGTGGCCAAAAGCAGGAGTGGGTGCAAAACACAGAAGACATGCAAATATTCTATTCATGTGTCATCTCTGTTTTGGATCCACTCCTGTTTTTTTTGGCATTAGCAATACTGATGGATTATTGAGCAAATGCTGACTGGGTGAAGGCAGATGCTCCACAGACGTTTTTTGTGGGTTATTGTTCTGATGGATCAGAGGAAGGGCAAATTAATCAGTGACGTCAACACAAGCTTAGTGCTGATTAGTGTTGATGTTCGAATTCGGGTTGTCCTTATATTCGACCCGAATATGGCTGTTCGAATTCGGATAGACCCGACCCGAAAAACACGGGGTTCGACTGCAAAAATTTGGGTAAAAAAAGTTTTTTTAAAAAATAAAAATTAATCTTAAATGAATTTAATTTGTATGTGTTTTATTTTAACTTGTTTTATTTTTTATTTTTTACAGGTTATCCGACAATGACATTATGAATCATAATGTCATTGTGGGATTCCCGGACCGTGGGAACTTTGCGGTTGTATCCTTTTATAATGTATCTTTTTACATCTGTTTGGAGGCTGTAGAAGCTCTACACAGTGCTGAAAAAAACCCAAATTTTTCCTCCCATTGACTTTAATGGTGTTCGACTTTGACATTCAACCACTCGAATAACTTTGCTCTATTCGAGAGAATAGCTGACGAATCGAATAGTGAGCTATTCGACCAACACTAGTGCTGACACCCTCTCCACTCTGTCGGGGGGGCTCTACTTGTATTAACGGTTAATAGAACAGGTTCTGTAGGCATCTTTGTGGAATCGGCTGACAAGGGTGTAAAAGGAGTGCGCTTCTTGACGCTAACGTGGACCTGTAAGGCTGAGTTCATACTTAAGTTATTTGGTCAGTGACTGCCCAAATAAGTGAAGTGTGCAGTGATTCTAATAGCGACGCCTGTCATCTGCATGTCATACTGACTCGCAGTATTATTTCACTACCACAGCAGACTCCCTATGCATGTTACTGCAAGGCACAGTGTTCTACACCACTATCAAGGCTCTCTGCAGGCTGGAAATAGACGTTTAACACGATTCGCTGCAAATAAATTCGGATCGAAGCAAATCTCTTCGGAAAATTCGTCGAACTGGCTGAATCGAATTTCTGAGAAATTCGCTCATCTCTACTCATCATCATAATCATCTTTCTCCTCCTCTTGAACCTCCTGATGCTGGCCAGTGTCGCTTCTTGCTCCTCCTGATGCTGGCTGTGCGCTATGGAGTGTAATGTCACCCTCATCCTCCTCCGCCATTTCTTCCCCTCCTTCCCAATCGCCACTTTCCATCAGGCCACACAGGGTATTATCAAGCAGAAAGATGAAGGGAATGACATTGTTCCAGCCTGACCGCTCCCGACTCACAACATTTGTGGCCTGCTCAAAGGGGGCCAGTACCTTGCACAGCGTCTCCATCTGCAGCCACTGGTCACTGGTTAAATAGCTCAGTTGTCTGGCTCTACCAAGGGCCCCGCTGCCTCCATGCACCACGCTGACCAAGTAATGGCGGATGGCTAGCTTTTGCTCACACAGACGCTGAAGCATCTGCAGGGTGGTGTTCCATCTAGTCACAGTGTCACAAATCAGTCTATGCAGTGGAAGCCTCTGTTGGCGCTGGATCTTGCTAAGCGCCACGCCGCGAGTAAGGGAATGGCGTACATGGCTGCAGATGTAGCGACCCTGTTCTAGTAAGTCCTGCAGTCCTGGGTACGTGCAGAGAAACTTCTGAACCACCAGGTTCAGTACGTGCGCAAAGCAGGGCACATGTGTTATGCGGCCCATGCGCAGCGCGGCCACAGGGTTGGCCCCGTTGTCGCACACTACGTTGCCTGTTGTGACCTAGGAGGGCGTCAACCAAGCCTCAACCTCTCTGTGCAAAGCGGACAAGAGTTCCCTGGGTGTGTCTTTTCTCCCTCAAGGACACCAGTTTCAGCACTGCCTGGCAACATGTGTGCTTGAGGGAGCCGTAGTGGCTTAACCACAGTGTCCTCCGCTGCTGGCCTTTCAGGAGGAGTGTCGAAAAGAAAGAGTTTGCCGGTAGAAGGAATGAAGTAGGAGGAGGAGGGGGAGAAAGAGGACTGGGGTGGCCTATGCTTTCCCACCACACCCCTCGGCGGGAGTACCAGGTGCTGCAATGCCTCTTGCAGATTACCGTCCACTGAGCAATGCAAGGCCACCCAGTGAGCGGTGAAGGACAGGTAGCGTACCACTCTGTGCCTGGTTGTCCAGCTGTCCATGGTGACGTAGATTTGACTAGCCACCGAGAATGCCAATGCCCGGGAGAGGTTATCCATTTACATGTGCATGTAAACTGGGAACAGCTGTACGGGAGAAGTAATGCCTGCTTGGTATATTCCACCGACGCTCGGCACAGGTCATCAGGTCACGGAAGGGAGCAGAGTCCACAATGCTGTACGGCAGTAGCTGGAAGGCCAATAGTTTGGCTAGACGTGAATTGAGTTTGATGACTCTTTTGTTGGTATGGCCCATAGCCTGATGCCTTGCGGAATACTCCGGTAGAGTGGGCTGAAGGGACTGGGAGCTAGGGGAGTTGAAGGGGTCACTGGAGTACCCATCTTTCATCCAAAAGGTCGTCTGATGCCACGAAACCTGCGGCCAGAAGCTGATACTTCCTCCCAGCTTGAAGTCTGGCTGTCACCAACCTCCTGAGACGTAGTAGCAATGACAGTTGGAGGTGTAGAAGGAGTCAATGGAGGTGAGACGATGAAGTGGATACACCTCCTTCAAGAGAACGCAAGTACTGCTCATACTTTGGTTTGTGGTTCTTGCGCATGTGGGAAAGCAGGGATGTTGTACCCAAATGTGACCTGGCCTGTCCTCTGTGAATCTGCCTGTGGCACAGGATGCAGATTGCTACGTACCCGTCATTGTCTTTCAGCATGAAAAAGGACCACGCTGGAGAGGTGCGTGCAAGTACTCTGCTGTTCTTTCTCTTTGCCTGCCCCTGCGTCTGCTGGGTGCTCTGCATCTGCTCCACCTCCCCCACAGTCACATCGTCTCTGACCGTTCCCCTGCTTGTGCCCACTAGTCTGTGTGTTCTTTGGGACTCACATGAGGCAGATTTGCGGCCCCTTCCATCCCCAGTCTGTTGCTGCTGCCTTTCCCTTACGTCTGTTTCGGAACTGCTGCTAGCCCTTACACGCACCGGTAGTTCCCAGGTGACATCACAGTTATCATCCTAATTTTCATCTAAGCCAACCTCTGCAAATACAGCCACTGATGCAGAACCCTCACCCAGCAAGTGATGACCACACTCTCCAAGGGTCTCAAACTCTGCCTCCTGCTCTGAAATTCGCAATGACAGATCCTCAGGCAGTTCATCAAACAACAAGGGAGAGTCATCAGGAGGTACAGGCACATTAGCCAGGCTAACTCCTGTCTTTGCACCTGTCACGGCTGTGCTGGTTGCTGTTGCAGAAGAAGAGCATGCTGCACTTGAGGCCCCTGAGACCCAGTCCACAATACTCTCAACATGACGTTGCTGTATGATTGTAGTACGCCCTCTCAATAAATCTACCAGCGTACTGGTGCTCCACACACATCTCAGACCTGTTTGACAACTTGTGCTGCTGCCTCCAACGGTTTGCTGCTGTTGCTGTCCTACAGTTGCGGACTCCAGGTGCGGCAGGTTGCCCAGAGACCTCTGCATCTAACGCTCATCTTTTACTTATTCAGGAAAAAATGCACCTGTACCAAACGGTTTCTTTGGTAAATAGCAAGTGGCATCAGAATAAATAATCTGTATTTTTTGGAGAGAAATACAGACATTTTTCTGGGTTTTTTTTTTGATAGATAGCAAGTGCTATTAGAATGAAATATCTGTATTTGTTTGAGAGAAATACAGAAATTTTTCTGGCTTTTTTGATAGGTAGCAAGTGCTATCAAAATAAAATATCTGTATTTTTTAAGAGAAATACAGACATTTTTCTGGCTTTTTTTATAGATAGCAAGTGCTATCAGAATGAAATATCTGGGTTTTTTTGGGGAGTGGGACAGAAATGTGTCTGCCTATTTTGCTAGATAGCAAGAGGTAGCATCAAAAATTGCCCAATCTGTATATTTCAAGATATAAAGAAGGCTCCTAACCTGTCCCTGTCACAATGCACTTCTCACCCTGCTTCTTTCTCTGACACAGAACACGAGATGGAGTGACTAACCCCTCCCTCCTTCCCTGTATATATTCCTGTGCTCAGATCTCTCCTGATTGGGCTGTTGGGCCTTGCTGTGCATCCTGGGAGCAAATGATTCGCTCCCAGCTGCGCCATTCCTGCCGGAAAATGTTGCCGTTTTCCGCCCCCTGCATATACCCCTCGTTTGTTCGATGAGAACACGACCTCATGGCAAATTACAAGGCCCTTCTCGCTTAAATGTTCGGTAAGCGAGAACGGCCTGATTCGCCGCAAGATCGAACTTACAAATCTCGCTTACTCATCCCTACTTGCTTCTAGAGGATCCTGGGATCAAAACACAATACACATTAGCGTACAAGTCATGGCAGAGGGACATATGCAAATTTCCCAACCTCATAAGTTGGGATAACATCAAAAAGAAAACTAGGTCCTTCTTTATCCAGAAAGAAATACAGGAAAGGAAGGAAGCAAGGAAGAAATAAAGGAAGCAAGTAAAATGGATCTAGAGGCTAAACACACAGCTCCAAACTTTTATTAAGTTTAGCAAAAGCGGCATCCCAATGGAGGAGGAAATCAATCATTTAAAAAATGAAATACAGGCCATCACTGCTAAAGCGAGACAAATTATTTACAAAATGGAAAAAAACTAAAAATGCTCCAGGTTTTTCTTTAAAAAAGCAATCAATTTAAAACAAAACATACAAAAAAAATCAATAATACGGTCACAATATCTGACATGGTAAAGGAGGCCCAGAGTTTCTACTCAGAGCTCTTTAGGAAAAAGGAGATAGATCCTACCGTCACCAAGGAGGTGGTAGGTGCCTTGGATCTTAAATTAGATCATGTTGACCAACAAGTCTTTTCTGAAGATCTGAGTAAAAAAGAGCTATTAGTTACCATCAAGAGCTTTACCAAAAATAAATGTCCAGGTTATGATGGTTTGCCAATTGAAGTTTATTTGTCATTTTGGGATCTCCTGAAAAATGATTTGTCTGATTTTCTGTGAAGTTTTGTCCTCCAACAGGCCTCCGGACTCCTGGCTATGGGGCGTCATCACTCTGATCCCTATAAAGGTGACTTATCGGACCTGGAGAACTGGCACCCCATCACCTTGCTCAACACGGGATTTTAAAATCTACTCCAAGATTCTGGTAAATAGTCAAAGAAGTTGTTGATAATGTTATCCAAGGTGATCAGTAGGGTTGGTCGAATATCTCACTATTCGATTCGACAGCAATTCGATCGAATAGTGAAATATTGTTCGGGTGAGCAAATGCCGAGTTGAAGTCAATAGTGGGAGAATTCGGATTATTTTTAGGGACTAATAAGGGCTGCAAGAGCAATCAGATTGCTCTTGCAGCCCTTTAATAGTTGCATGTGTTCTTGGATAGAGTTTCTCTATCCAAGAACACAGGGCACTAGATGTAATGAATGGGGAAACTTGTCCCCATTCAACCTCTAGTGCCCGGGGATCGCCTGCAGTCACAGCTGTGACAACAAAGTGACCATGTGACGTTGGGAACAGAACTGCAGATAAACTGCAGATAAACTCTGCAGTTCCAGTACGATCCTCGGGGCACTACAGGTTAATTAACCAGGGATCACACACTCTTCTGAATGATTGCAGACTCAGCTGCAATCATTGAGAAGATGCCCCGCAAGTATCTCTTACTCTGTAACACACTTTCCAGCACAGTAATATGATACATTTGTTACATTTTTCTCGCAGTGGATAAAAAAAAAATGTAACAAATGTATGATAATATTACTGTGCTGGAAAGTGTGTTAAAGAGCAAGAGATATCATGTCATTGTAGGATAACCTGTAACAAAAATTGTTAAATAAACACATTCAATAAATTAATTTAACATTATTTTTTTTAATACTTTTTTACATTTTTTCTATCCAAATTTTTGCCGTCGAATCCCGTTTTTTTGGGTCTAGTCTATCCGAATTCGAACAGCCATTTTCGGGTCGAATATAAGGACAACCCGAATTTGAACGGGTCTGTGGGATCCCTGGTAGAAGTGCACATGATGGCGTAAATTTACTAAGACCTATGGTGATGAGATGTGCTATGGTACTCAAACGAGAGAAGGCAAAAATTGGCCTTTTTGTCTTTAGACTTCAAAAAGCGTATGATAAAGTTTCACATATCTATCTGTGGAAAGTGTTGAAAAAATGGGTTTTCCTGTTACACTAATTAACCAAATCAAATGTCTTTACAGTGGTGCTTCAAGCAAAGTCTTAATCAATGGCTTCTTATCGGACAGAACAACAAGGATGCCCATTCTCTCCTTTTCGATTTATCTGTGCCTTAGAACCACTTTTGTCATCATTAAGAAAGAACAAGGTAATCCGGGGAGTCCCTATACCAGGGGTGGTGGTCAGTCCGCCAAAATTTGCGCATACATGGACGATGTTACTGTCCTTTGTACCACAGAGGCTGCTCTCAACAGAACAACTCTAAACACTAACATTTTTTTGTACAGGCTCAGGATTCAAGCTAAATATCAACAAGTGTAAATGTCTTTATCTTGGCTAATGGCAGCTTCAGCATCTAAAAATTGCAACATTATGTCAAGGTATCAAAATTTTGGGAGTGGTTTTTGACCATCAAAACAACAGGCACCGAAGCTGTCCAAGGAAAAATAAGCCAAAAAATTTAATTCTGGAAACTACGTAACTTAACATTAGAAGGTAAAGTGCCTGTTACAACAGCCTTGTCTATCCACCATCGCTTTCCATAAACATACTAGAAATACCCTAAATTTTTTTTTGAAGCTCAACTGTTGAAAAAATTAAAAGGTAAATTGTGCACAAAAGCAAGACAAATGGGGGTAAAGACCTCCCGGATATTAAGATCTTTCTGTGGTCCCTCTGCTTCAAGTGCCTCCAAACCAAATCTAACAAATAGTCATATTTTCTCAAGTATGCAGCTGGTCATGTGTTTAGGAGGAGAGGATGGTACCAACCACCCCAAACAGTTTCAACACTCATCATTCCTCCAAAGCCATACACAATTTTGGAAAAATGTATCTGTATCTGCAGCCTACAAAACCTGGACCAAAATATGCTAGTGGATGCAAACAAAATAGGAAATTCATCAAAACAGAGGAGGAAATTGCGCATGTACCTACTTTTACTACAGAAAGGTTGGCACAAATCTGGAAAAACGTGGCAGGGTGTCCATGAGTGCCTGCCCCTGCGTGCCTTTCGGCATACAAGAGGTTTTGTGAGTTCTCCGGTATGTCCCTGGTCTGGATGTATGGTTGAGGAATCAACCCTATATCTTTTCTGTCGCAACTCAGCAACTGAATGAGCTCGCGGCCAGAGCTGCGCCTCCCCGGCAGCTTTACACTGGCGAGCTGGCATTAAAAGTCACTGTTCCCCTAAAAAAGCATTCTTTCTAATGGCACACATATTACTCTTAGCCCTAAAAAAAAATGTTTGTGCTGTTCAAATGTTTAAAACATCTATATGCGCTAAGGAAAAGCATATTTTAAAATTACTTATTTCTTTTCTGTTAGGCAAGAGTTAACCGAGTGCAACTCCTCTACATAGGCGCCTATATAAAAGCTTCCGATGCCTGATCGGAGAAGCCGCCCGCGGGTAAATCTTGCGACTGTCCGCGCGCGAAGCCTTGGCTTTGCCATCGCACTGGATTTTCCCACAAAAGTCACAAGCACACACACGTTCTTTTGTTTGCTTCTTATGTATATGTGTGTGTGTGTAATATATATAATTGTAATTACTAAAGTTATTATAATAATAAATACATATATATATATATATATATATACACACATTTATAATTATTGTAGGATATATATATATATATATATATATACATACACATACACACACACACACATATATATATAGTGGACTACTATAGTGGAATATCTGTTTACTGCTGTACATATCTAAAGGATCATATCGATCATATTAGAGCATATATAAGGGTGTGTTTTTACATATCTAAGGATCAATTGTAACAGACTGCGAAAGTGAATTTCTATCATTCTATTACATTTGAGCATATATAAGGGGGTGTTTTTACATATTTAAGGATCATATCAATCAATGATAATGAAATGAGCAATAGTCAAAAAACAAACAGCCAATTTTGACAGACTGCGCAAGTGCTAATTGCAAGTGAATCACCTGTGCGCTTACATTTGAGCATATATAAGGGTGTGGTTTAACTTGCTTTTTCCTTTTGTCTTCTTGGAGGGGGCTGTTGGTTTGTGTGTTATCCTAATTAATCTATGTTGGCGCATTTCATACTTTGCCATTTAGCACAATAGCTTATTTTTTAATTTTTTGGACTTGGAATGTTTTAATGTATATTTTGCAATTCTGAAGTCAATGTTAATGCTATGTTATTGTGTTTGTGGCCATATTGTTTGATTGCCAAATTCTGCCTTTAGTACCACTTTTCAATGTTTGTCCTGCATAAAGATTTTCTGCATAGAATACACAGCTGAACACCTTAGTATGTCATTTTAACCAACAGAAAAGTAGTTGACCTATTAGCAAGCACATTTATCTGTTAGAGACAAGTGTCAGAGAAGTGCAGTGTGCCATATTTGGTCCCTAGACATAACTAGATTTGTGTTCATTTAGTGAACAAAGATGCAATCGTGTATTTTGAAAGAATCTTTAGCTTTTTTTAAGGTCATTACAGCAATACTTGGAGAGTATTGAGCCGAGACTTCATACTTGATTAGAATCACTTTGACAAATGTACTGGAACATTCTTCGGGGAGTAGATAGCAAAACTGCATTTGGAGCATACTTGGGCCGCATTGAAACAAACTTAGATAGGTAAAGTGTCAAAGTGCGAGGGTTACTAACCTGTGGACATTGGGCAAACACAAAATAGAGATTAGGCTAGTTTATACAAACAAGCGTCTTCACACAGGATAACAACTCAAACCCACACTGGCGATCTCATGGAGTCCTGAAAAAATTGAGTGAAGACTGACAGTAAGAATGTGAAGAATGTTCTCACCTGGCACCCACTTATATAGTTCGCCCAAACCGGCCACGGCCCACTTCACCAGCCCGGCCATGGGCGCGGCCCACCCTAGCTGCCCGGCCACGGGTCACCTCCACTTCCTGGCCTCGGCCACGGGACACCACCACAGCATGCCCACGGTCCACCTGCACAGCACGGGCACGAGTGCGGCCAGGGGCACGGGGTGGACGGCCAGGGGCACGGGATGGACTGGCAGGGGCATTCATTGGCTGGGCAGGGGCACAGGGTGAAGCCGGGGAGAAGAATGGCGCTGGCTGCTCTGCAGGAGATGGGGGGCCAGCAGGGCTTATTGGGATTTGCCAACCCAGCCTTTGAATAATCGCCTGATGTAGGTGAGATTGTTGGCCTACGGATTAAATTAACATGTTACAGAGATGGTCAACTCTGAACATGTAGGCACCCAAATTGGCCGATTGTTCTTGGACCGATTCTATCAGACGATGCACGGCCGCCAGATGTTGTTGGTTAAATTCTCGGTCCTGGCGATTTTGATTTATGTTTTCATGTAGGAGCGTAAGGACCGATTCAAAATTATCAGAACTTGGGCCAGGCATCTTTGACTCCACTAATCTATCAAAATGGTCAACCAGCCTCTGACTGAGGTTTAGAAGCCGGTTGCCCACACTGGGTTGACCCAATCCACCTGCATCCACTGGTTGCTATAAAGGGAAAAGAAAAAATTACTACAATATCATATAACTTTGTGGGTCACCATAACATTATGCAGACAGCTTCCTGACATTGAAACATCAACTAATGTTAGACAAAATTACACATGAGTGTGGTTATAAACATGATTAGAGACACGTGCACAATGTCAAACAAGATATACCATGAAGGTTCATCTTACCAGGAGGAAGCCCAGTGTCATCTCGATGCAAAGTGACATCCTCATCATCCACATCACGCCAAGCACAGAGGGCAGGAGGAGACTGCTGCGTCTCAGGGCGTACTATTGTAAAAAAAATGGAAATACACACATTGTTAATGCAAGTCAAAAGAAGGTAAAAATACACCAAAGAGGTCATTTTCCAAAAACGATCTCATATTTCACCCCCAAGCATAAATACGTAAAAACACAATTCTATTTTGTTCTCAGTGCTAATGACTAAACTGTTGCAATCCCACAAGCATGCAAAAATCAATTCACATTGGTAATTGGGTAAAAAGATGTAAAAGGATTGAACTTACATGGTTGGCAAGCATCTGAGTCATCCCGGTAGTCCACCCCACCACCGTTTCTGGCCCAATGAATGGCAACGCCAATCTTTCATACTCCTTGAGATGCTGCACAAGATGTTCAGGATAGGTCCCACTCCTTCCAGCCTCTGTGGCCAGAACCCTTTTGACATGTCTGTAGATGTCACTCACAAGTTTTTGACACTGGGTAATGGTCCGTTGTATACTGCCCACTGCATTTACACTCCTAGCAATTTCCTCCCAGAGTCCCTGCCTTACAGCATGGGAAGTCTGGGAGTGCAAGTCCCTACGGAGTCTAGGAAAATGTTGTACTTAGGACTCCATGAGGGCTGCATTTTGCTCAGGAGTGAAGCTGGTTGCCTTGGAAGCAGAATCCCTGGTCCGGTTCAAACTGGCTGAGGTGCCAGGTTGAGGGACCAGGGGCCTGGATGTTACTTGGCCTGCTTCACAGAGCAACCTAGCTGGCCTGAGGGAGCTGCCTGTTGGTCTAGGGACTGAAGACCCTGGGGTGGCAGTGGTGGTGGCCATTCTCCTTGGCTCCATGTAACTAGAAGTCACAAAATAAGAGTTATGGGACAACACACCCAAAACATTTTTTGGAGGAATAAAGTCAATGGTGTATTCTTACTTGTTCTTGTTGCAACCTTTGTTCTTTTTCTGTTTACTCCCCAAGTTTTGGTTTGCATGAGCAGAAATGCTAAGAAACTGGGAAAATTATAGGGATTCATTACGTGCGCACGCACATTCAAATGTGCGCTGGCTCAAGGATTTTGTTTGCTGTTGTCATAGATCCAAATTTGGAACTCAACTTGCTCTTCACAACTGCTGTTGTGGTATTAAACACCACGTATCTGGTCAGAGAAGAAGAGCAGCAGCAACAACAACAACAGCAGCAACCAGAAGAGCAAGCTCAGACTTCGCAAACAGTCCCGGCACCACGCATCTTCTTAGAGCGTAGCCGCCTAGAAAGTTTGCGTGACCAGGATGTCAAAAGGCGTTTCCGCCTGTCTCGCCAGGTCATCCATCACCTGTACAGCTTGCTGGAAGAGAAAATTGCTCCAAAAACTAAGAGAAGCCAGGCAGTGCCAGGAATGACCAGGCTCTTGGCCATATTTCAGCACATCATGTTTGGGTTACAAACCAACCTAGGAGTTGAAGTCATAGAAAGCACACTTTAATCGTTTGGGAAATGAAATAGCAGACATATTTGTGTAAGAGCTGGACCTTTATGTGACACTTTACAAAAACACATTGGCAAACTAGGGCAATTTAGTTTAGATTTGGGCAAGCAATGCTTATGCAGCCAGAAAAGAATGAAAAATACAATCCAGCAGCATGTAGTTACCACTAAAGCATGGGTTTCAGTTGGATGAATCTAAACACCTTTTTCGTTAAACTTGTTTAAATCATCTGACTTGCATCGACTGTCTAATGCACTGCAAAGTCATAGGGCCAAATCACATCTTTCGCCTTGTGTAATTTTACACTTCAAGAACAAATGTAACAAGTGCTTTGGCATCTATGGAAAAAAGTTTTAAAATTTTAATGATCTTAGAGAATGCAAAACACTCTGCATTTAAATATTGGATAAATATGATGCAATTTGCACAAATAAGACGGCTATAAATATTTGATTACATACATAGGCAATATTATTTAACAGCCCTAAACATTATTTTCACTGAAAATTAACATGTTAACTGCTTTCTTCTAAAAATATAATTGGTGTTCTCCTGAATGGTATTTGAAGGAGAGAGCAGCATTTTCCACTCTCCTTAATGATGTCCTTGTGGTGCGCAGAGAAGAGGAAATGAGGGATCCAGAGCATCTGTTCTATGTTCCATCCTCAGCAAATGTGACTGGGAGGCAGTCAACTCTCAGATCGCTCATATTCCAAGATAAAACCAACAACAGAAAAGGATATGCTTGGATATATGATTTATATACAGAAACCAATACATATACCAGCAGACAGACACGTCTATGAACTCACCATAAGTGGTCACTACTGACCTGCACACCTTCAAACATGAAACAGATAATTTTGTTACATAGTTGGTCAGGTTGAAAAAAGACGGTGCAGGAAGTTATCATTGAAAAACCCTTTGGAATAGAGAGAGAGAGAAAATTTTCTGGTGCAGTGCTTCCCTAAGACTGGTTGTTATGCCGTTACCTTCCAGAGAAGAGAAGAGCTGCAGACATGTGTGACGCGTAAAAACAAAAAACTGGTACACAAATTCTTGGAAGGCATCTCCTTTCACAGTAGAGAGTCTAGACAGAAGGTACCAGTAATGGTACACATGTACAATCCCTTCGTGTCTTATGAGGACATCCAAGCTTTCTGTCCCTATACTGTGATACAGTGTCCGAAGGAGTCAAACAGACCAATTGTTTTGGCACATTCAAAGGTCACGTTCAGGGAGCATATTGGAGGAGCCGGTTACGTAAAACATCCTCGCCAGACCTTCTTGATAGGTAACCACCGGGGTTACTTATGGTACCCAGGGCAGCCGAAATTTTGTAGGAAGTGTCTAGAATTCGGGCACACTAAGGACGACTGTGAGGTGGAAAAATGCAGAAATTGTCACGAGCACGATCACTCGACAGAGTGCCAGAAGGCCAAGAAATGTCAGGTCTGCAAAGAGGAATCACCTCGCCCGTCAGTGCCCCTGGCTGAGAAAGCCTAGGGAGGAAAAAGGGCAGCCAGAGGATAGAAGGGGGTCGGTAGACCCGGGACAGGCAAGGTCTTACGCTGACGTGGCGGGTGGCCTGACACTCAGGGCGCGTACTCATGAAGTGCTGGTGGCCGAGACTGTGGCCCTGATTTATTAAAGCTCTCCAAGGCTGGAGAGAATACACTTTCACCAGTGAAGCTGGGTGATCCAACAAACCTGGGACAGATCTGATCCAGGATTCAAAGCATTTGCTAACAATTACCAAATGACATTGAATAAATCCATTCCAGGTTTTCTGGATCACACTGCTTCACTGATGAAAGTGTATTCTCTCCAGCCTTGGAGAGCGTTATTAAATCAGGCCCTGTGGCAAACATGTTCCCTCCCCTCTAGACATGGCCGTGGGTGTGAAGTGGAGCATCTAGTCACTGAGGGGGAGGTGAAAGCAGCCCGTGATGCAGGAAGCGAGGGAGAAGATGAGGCTGGAAAGGGGCAGGTGATGGAGACTGATCCTGCCTCCTTGAAGCAGAAAATTGAACAGGTTGATTCTCCCTCGCTGACTCAGAGGATTGGGGCATTCTTGAGTGAGTCGGAATCCTCTCAGTCGGACATCTCTACAGAGTTTGACTCGGCACAGGCCTTTGCAAGCCCTGGGGAAGTCGAGTTCATGAAGGATATAATGGGTTTCTGCAAGGAGGTGGCAAAACAGAGACTGAAACCCGCAGACGTCAGTGTGCCCAGAGGGAGAGATGCAGAAGAGGGCGCGAGCACTTCCACATTAATAGTTGCGGAAGAGGCTGGTGGAGTGATGGTGCTTGGGACTCCAGAAACCAGAAGAGCAAGGAGGGCGCGAAACTAAAACATCCTGAATAAAATTAGATGCAATGAACCTTAAAATAGCATCAGTGAATGTCTGCAGCAAAAGTAATGTGAATAGAGGAGCTGCTGTTTTTAAATTACTCAAATCTTATGCTGCGGACATTCACTGCCTCCAGGATTGCAACCTGGAGAAAGAACCGAAAATGCTGGATGGACTAAGGGGCCGGCAGTATGGTCCTTGAATAAAAATAAAAATCAGGATATTGGGGTTCTTTGTGGAAATAATATATAAAATATATTGGAATATAGAAATATATAATAATGGAATATAGAAATATGTTTAGTGTGTGGAAAAGAAAGAGGAATAAGTTTAAGAGTGTTGTTGAATGGTGGGAATGGATGAAATGTATGACTAAAAAGTTTTTTTATTAGAAAAGAGTGTGAGCATGTAAGGAGGAAAAGAGAGATATATATGAGTGGTGGAAGAAGAGAATAGTGTATCTGAAAGAAATGAGAGTGGGGGAGAAATGTTGAGGATGATTTGATTGAGGCAAAAGAGAGACTGAGGAGGTCTATGCAGCAGTGAGGGAGAGATCTTTTAGTTCAAGGGAAAAGGATTGTAAAAGAAAATGATAAAAAAATGTACATTTTTCTTTAAAAATGTTTTTGAAAATAAGGTGGATTTGGTGGATTTGTTGAATGTGTTGAATGAAAGTGGCATGGAAGTGGAAGGGAATGAGGAAGTGAGAAAATTTGTGTGGAAGTTCTATAAAGATTTGTTTTCAGAGAAACTGGGATGAGAGTCTGGAGGAGAGTGTTCTAGGGAATATTGAAAAGGTATTAGATGAGGAGGAGAAAGAAAGGTTGAGTATGCAAATCGGTGTGGGTGAAGTTGAAAAGTGTGTAAAAGAACTGAAAAAAGGAAAAAACGTCAGGGAATGATGGTTTGCCGTGTGAGTTTTATTGTGTTTTGGGTGTTTTATTTGTGTTTGGAGAAATTATGTATGATGTAATATGTAAGGTGTTGAATGATGGGAGGATGTCAAAGTCTATGGCCCTGATTCACTAAGCAAAATCGGAAGGTCGCTCTCGCATTCGTATTCGCGATCCGAAATCGGAAACCGTCACACAATTCAGCAACTGAATGAGCTCGTGGCCGGAGCTGCGCATCCCCGGCAGTTTTACACTGGCGAGCTTGCATTAAAAGTCACACATATTACCCTTAGCCCTAAAAAAAAATATTTGTGCTGTTCAAATGTTTAAAACATCTATATGCGCTAAGAAAAAAGCATATTTTAAAATCACTTATTTCTTTCCTGTTGGGCAAGAGTCAAGTGAGTTCAGCTCCTCTACATAGCCGCCTATTTAAGGCTTACAATGCCTGATCGGAGAAGTCACCTGCGGGTAAATCTTGCGACTGTCCGCGCGCGAAGCCTCCGCTTTGCCATCGGACTAGATTTTCTATTTGCATTTAAATGTATTTTGACATATATACACAAGTGAAATCACTAAATGTTTTTTTAAACCACCTTTGACAATAACCTTTTTTTCAATTATTTGATTTCTATCAAGCCAAACTTCAATTACATTTTAATTAGATCACAAATGCTTGGTGACAATTTTTTACAATTCATACTATTGTGAGATGACATATTATGAAGTGTTAACTAGTAAATATACAGCTTGATCTCAATTAGTTTGCAGTGTTGCAAAGCAAACCAAAAAGTATGAAAACAGTGCAACAAATGTAACAATAAATAATTCATTTTGGTAATGAGTACAATGTAACCTAAAAAAGTAACACTTACCCAAAAGAAGATGGAAGTATTAAAGATTCTAATTGACCTGTAATGGACTGTAGATGCGCTCAGAACAGAGAGCAGGTGTGCGCTAATTAATTGCTATGATCCCACCATTGTGACTCGGGGTAGAAAAAACTTGCTAAAAGTGGTAACCCTGAGTCACACTCGGGGTAAGTAAAGCAGCGATAAATAAATGATAAATAAAGACTTACCTTATCTGCCGGCGTCGTCCTCCGTTCTGCTTCAGTGATCACATCTTCCTGCAGGCTCCTCTCTTCCTGTCTTCCCCCTGCAAAAGTGTCTCTGTGTCTGTGTGTTGATGAGTCATCGGAGGAGTTTACTGGAGACATCTGTGTAGGTGCCGGTTAATACTAGCTGTAGTAGCAGCAAGAACAGAGACAAACAGAGCAGGAAATTGGAACTCAGGGGAGTCAGACGAGTTAGGAATTTTCCTGCTGTTTTAACATGATTTTTTTTTTCATGATCTGGTTCAGAGAATTCTAGGTGGTGGGGGAACTTTATTGAAGGGCAAGTATATAATATATGTACATCATGTTCAAGCTTTTGTGAAAGGGCTGCCTATCACACAACAGTGCAAAAGAAAAGTTGCACAGGTACTGGTTTTGTTGACATTCACACATCAGCATGCTTTCTTTGTAGTGATCTGTAGGTGCAAATGAAGCGCAAGTAAAGAAGCGCCAACTTGGATGTGCGTGGTGTGTTGCTCTAAGCGTGATGACACCGGGAGAAAAATAAGAAAGGAAACCCGGTTCTACTGCCCGGATTGTGATGTGGTGCTGTCCTTTGTTTTGAAATATATCACACCCGGGATGTTTATTAGTTGTGTATTAGTTCATGAGAAAAATCATAAAAACCTCAGATTTTTGTGTTTTTCATTTAAAGTTTATTATTAAATTTCTTGTTTGGACATATTTTGGTGAGTTATGCCTAAGAATTACAGGCCTACAATGAAAAAAATTTTTCATGAAAAAATGTACCGCTTTTTGACATATAAATCCAGAAAGAAATGAACCGCCAGGGAGGTTAACAGATCCTTAATCGCGCAGCTGAAATCTAATCGCCTTAATTGGCAGATTCGCAACCCCTATTGCTCATTATTATCAAGGCAGGAATCTGGCTGGCAGCGAAGGCGCGTGTACTAGAGTGTACTCCGGACCGCGGGAAACTGGCTCGCTGGAAGCGCGTCCAGCGTACGCGCATTTCATTGATTAATCAGGGCCTATGAGTGAGAGTGTGATTGTTTTGTTGTATAAAAAGGTGAAAAAAAAAAGACTAAAAAAGTTGGAGAACAATATCGTTGTTGAATGTAGATTATATGGCGATTGCTAAGATAATTGCGGATAGAATGAGGAAAGTGGTGGATGGAATGGTAGGTGAGGAACAAGTGTGTGCTGGTCTCTCCCGATGTGTTTCGCCCTAAACGGGCTTCCTCAGGGGATTGCTGAGACCTTGGTATGTTGACCTCACAAGAAGAAGTTGAAAGAGTACATTCAACCCAGAAAATGTCACAAAAAGGGGGAAATGACTCGATTGGAGATTTTGGATGGCTATCTTAATGATGTAATAATTATTAATTAATCAGTTCTAGTAGATGGAGGTATCTACAATTCAAATATGTACACTGGCTGCGGTTTAATTTTTTTTTTTTTATTAAGCATTAAACATTAACATTATAAAGTTTTATGAGCATACCAAAAAAAAGTTGTCTGTCCAAATATTTATGGACCTAACTGTATATATCTTGATGGAACCTCTCCCCTTGTTCCTCACTGAAATCGCTAAGGTTTCCTGGAAATTTTTGCAAATGGCTATGGAGATAGTGTACCTTTATGCTCATAGTAGCACCCAAATGTTTAAAGTTCTTCATAATTTTATGGTTACCCAAGAAGTTCTTGACAACCATGACATAGCTGTGCCAGGCAGAAGCTTCAGTATCAGTCATGTAACTTGTAAAATTTGAATCATTCATCAGTTTCTGAATCTAGGGTCCATCATAGATTTGTGCTTTTAATTTTTCAGTATTCAATCCAGGGAAGAATCTACAAATGAATTTGAAGCAATCACTGTCCTTGTTCAGAGCTCTAACAAATTGCTTAATTAATCCCAACTTTATGTGTAGTGGAGGGAGAATGATTTTTTCTTTGTCAACCATTGGCTCGGTAATGATGTTTGCTGCACCTTTTTTAATGTTTTCTCTTGAAGGCCATGTCACTTTTTTTCCCAGTGATTCTGCTTTGCTCTACTATCCCACAAGCAGATGAAACATGGGTACTTTGTGTATCCACTTTGCTGTCTAAGTAGGAAGTTCACCATTTCTAAATGAACCCATATGGACCATTGCTGATGTTAAGGTGGTAAGTAGTCCCGGACCACTTCCAGACCCTCGGCTCAGTGATTTCTGCCTTCAGCGCTGGGAGAGTGAGTAACAACACCAAACTGGCATGTAATTAAATCACTCTCAAAACTTTATTGTTTGCACACTACTTATATACCAGTTCAAAGACATTATCAGTGCATAATCGCATGACTACGGACAACTAGCAGACATGACAAATGTCTTTGCGGTTTTCTTAGAACAAGATATTCATGTCAAGGGAACAGATAAATGGCTGAAGAGAGGAAGGGGAGAGTTTCAAGGCAAAAAGGGGGGAAGCAGACGCTAGTTTACTGATAAGAAGGTTACAATTAGTTTTAACATAACTCAATCATCTACAAAACATAACAAATGCACAAAAATATATTAACTTCAAGCCTCAGCAAAATTCCACTACATTTCCTTACAGGTGTTCATGAAAGCAAAGCTTTTGTAAGACCATTTTGATATTTTCATTTTCTTCTTTAAGTTTTGTTGAGTGACCAATTGGAATTGATGCATATCAATTGCCATTATGCAGTAAAACAGATTTCAAACTTCGAGAGGAACTGTCTATGAAAAGCCACCAGTTTTCTGCTCGGTATTCTGGTACTTCCATATGGGCTAGTAGCCCAGGGATGTTACAACAGTACACAAAGTCTCCATCATAACTGAAATATGGTAGGAGTGTCACCTCTCTTGTCCTATAAACCGTTATTTTAACTTATTTTACCGGTATCAGACAGTTCTTTTCTTTTAGCCTGGATTGAGCTCTTCTTGGGAGAACTGTTGGTTTGATGAAACACTTCCTTCATATTCACTTCCACTGCTAACTCCTGGATTACACTCCCTGTATATCCTCCATGTCGGATACAGGAATATCAGGGAGTGTACTGAACACTGGTATGGGAACATCAGCACCATGCGGCACAGGTCGTCTTGCTGATTCCAAATCAGGGTACTCCCACTTGTTTTACTTGTAACGATTCAAACCTTTTATATTCACAGCACAAAAATAACAATCATTATGATGATTTTTGGACTCTCGCCATACCATAGGTACACCAAATTTCAAACTTTTCAGTTTTCCACTGACGTAGACACTCTACACAAAGTTTTCCATACCATATGGGGAGCCCAATACTTATCTTGGTCTCCCAGTTTAATACTAAAATATGAAAGATATGCTTGTTTTACAAATTCTGTAATGTTTCTTCTGTTTTTGCTGAGAATATTCACCACAAATGTAGTAAAATACATTAGGGTCATTTAAACAACTACTTGAAGAACTCATATTTCTGTAAAAAAAAGAAAATGTATGAATAAAAAAAAAGTCAATTTTCATGTGAATACTGCTACATTTGATATATAAAATGCAAAACATTGGTGTAAATAAGGATTATTATTATTATACAGTATTTATATAGCGCCATCATATTACGCAGCGCTGTACAAAGTCCATAGTCGTGTCACTAACTGTCCCTCAAAGGAGCTCACAATCTAATGTCCCTACTATAGTCATACGTGGTTATTGTAGTCAATTTAGGGGGAAGCCAATTAACCTGACTGCATGTTTTTGGGATGTGGGAGGAAACCGGAGTAGCCGGAGGAAACCCACGCAGACACAGGGAGAACCTGCAAACTCCATGCAGAGTGTCCTGGCTGGGATTCGAACCTAGGACCTAGTGCTGCAAAGGCCGGAGTGCTAACCCCTGAGCCACCATGCTGCCTTGATAATATTATGCTGTGTTCACATTTGTTGTTGGTAAAGTTTGCACCCCCACACGTGCTTTTCTGTACCCCTCAATCACACCCCCTACCAGGTGCCTTCCTGTACCCCTAGTTTGCACCCCCCCACCAGGTGGTCTCGTATAACCCTAGATCGCACCGCCACCAGGTGTCCCCCTGTACCCCTAAATCTCATCCCTCACCAGGTCCCCCTGTACCCCTAATTTTCATCACCACACCAGGTGCCCCCCAATACCCCTAGATTGCATTAGCCCCATGAGGTGCCCCTCTGCAACCCTAGATTGCTTCACCTCACCAGGTAACCCCCCCCCGTACCCCCAACATCACCTCCAACCAGGCACGCTCCTGCACCCCTAGAGCACACCCCCCTATCGGGTGGTTTTCTGTACTGCAAGGTTGCATCCCCCATGTGCCCTCCTGTAACTCTAGATTTCATCACCCCACCAGATGCCCTCCAGTACCCCTAGATTGCACCCCCCCCCCAAGTGCCCTCCTGTACCTCTAGATCACACCCTCCCCCACCAGCTGCCCTCCTGTGGTGCAGCCCCCATTTGCTCTCCTGGACCTCCTCGACCACACCCTACACCAGGTGCCTTCCTGTACCCCTAGACTACATCCACCCCCACCATGTGCCTTCCTGTAGCCCTAGATTACACCTCCCCACCAGGTACCCCTCTGTAGCCCTAGCTTGCTTCTACCCCACAAGGTGTTCCCCTGTACTCCTAGATTGCAATTGCATCTCCCCACCATGTACTTTTTTGTACCCTCAGATTGCACCCCCCCCTCCAGGAGCTATCCTTTACCCCTAGATTCCACCACCAGGTGTTCACTTGTAACACTAGATTGCACCCCCCCATGTGCTTTCCTTCACCTCCTTGATCACACCCCGCACCAGGTGCCTTCCTGTACCTGTAGATTAGATCCCTTCCACTAGGTACCCCTCCTGTACCCCTAGATTTCATCAACCCACCAGGCACCCCCTGTACCTCTATATTGCATCACCCCACCAGGTACCCTCCTGTACTATTAGACTTTATCACCCCCACACCAGGTGGTCTCGTACACCCCTAGATTTCAGCCCCTACCAGGTCCCCCCCATATCCCCTAGATTGCATCACCTCACCCAGGTGCCCCCCTGTTGACCTAGATTGCATTACCCCGCCAGGGTACCCCCTTAACCTCTAGATTGCATCACCCCCTAAGTGCCCCCTTTTCCCACTAGATTGCATCCCTCCCATCAGATGCCCTCCTGTACCCCTAGATTGTATCCCCCCATGTGGTGCTCTAATGATCCACTAGATTGCACCCCCCCACCACTATGTGCTCTCCTGTACCATGAGGTTGCATTCCCCATGTGCCCTCCTGTACCCCCTTGATCCAGGTGCCCTCCTGTACCCCTAGATTGCAATTCCCCCACCAGGTGCCCTCCTGTACCACTAAATCACGCTCCTCCCCCCCCCCACCATGTGCTCTCCTGTACCCCCTTTATCAAACCCTTACCAGGTGCGCCCCTGTACCCCTTGATCATATCACCGGCACCAGGAGTTCTCCTGTACCCCTAGATTGAACCCTTATCACTACCAGGTGCTTTACTGTAGCCCTGGATCACCCCCCAGCAACAAGTGCTCTGCTGTACCCTAAGGTTGCACCCCCCGACCAGGTGCACCCCTGTACCCCTAATTGCACACCCTACCAGGTGCCCCCCTGTACGCCTAGGTTGCATCCCCCGACCAGGTGCTCTTCTGTACCCCTAAATAACATTCCCCAATAGTTGCTCCCCTGTACCCCTAGATTTCACCCCCCCAGGTACCCCTCGTACCCCTAGATCGAACCACCACCACATGTGCTTATCTGTACCCCTTGGATCACAGCACCCACCAGGTGCCCTCACACCTGTGTCTGGATCACACCCCCCCTGCCCACCTCCACCACCAAGTGGTCTCCTGTACCCTTAGATCGCACCCCCACCACCAGGAGCTCTTTTTTGTACCTCTAGATCCTACCCGTGGTGCTCTGCCAAGTACACAATCTTTTAAAAGTGAAAATAGATCTTTACCCTAAAGAATAAGTGCAAAAGAAGGAGTAGGAAAAGTAAGAATAACCTGCAATACTCACCGACAGGCGGTTGGAGAGATCAGCCGAGAAATCCTTCACTGCAATCAGAAAAATGCAGCTACAGATAGGAAAAATCCCCAGAATCCTCTGCACATATCACATCATATTGTAAGCACCGCCCCTTCCCTAAACCCCACCCCTCCTTTAAACAACATTATTGTAGCATCTACTAGGCGACTGAAAGGGTAACTGGGTGGCAGAAGATACTGATAGGGTACTGGAAAGGGAAGAGGGTGGGTGAAGGTCTAGAGCTCGTAAATTAGGTGATCTGCATTTCTGTACAATGTGTTGGTGTGATTTGTTATTTCTCCATATCTTATGGATGGGGTTATTCTGCATTGCTGTATAATATTATGGCGTTCTGTTGCTGTACAATGTATTGCTAGGATTTGTGGCTTCTCTAAAGTTGAGGTTATTCTGCATTGCCATATAACAGCGGTTGCCAACTGGTGGTTCGCAGAGAAAATTTTGCTGCTGCGCAGCTCTGACCGGTGCGCCTTCCAGCAGGGTCAAGGACCCCGATTGGGGGGGCGCACCAGCCAGAGCCACGGACCACATCTCCCGTATGGATCGCAGGCTCAGGGTGTTGGGCGAGTTGTGTCTCTGGAAACAAACCACCCACTCTCCTATCGCAGGCTTAGACCAGACCTGCGATGGGAGAATGGGGGGGTTCTGGTATAATGACGTCACTCTGGGGGAAGTTTCTTCCCCTTTGAGTGACACATGGCTCCCCGCCCACGTGCCGTCCGGAGTCCGTATATTTAGTGGTCCGTGAGCTCCAAAAGGTTGACAACCACTGCTATATAATATATAGCTAGAATTTGTAGTCCCCTGGGGGGTCATTCTACGGCACTGCTGAATCTGCGGTGCCTCCACATCTGGGTGCTATTTTACTGTACATTACAGTGATGAGATTTGTTGTTCTGTAGCCCATTAAACATTTGGCATCTGTAGGAAATGATCAAAGTACAACAAAACTGTACCTTAAATGCAGATTATATTTGTCAGATCTGTAAACTTTACAGGTCATTAACATTTCCACTAAAGGGGGACATGGTCTGGCAATGGCAGAGTGAGCATGCATTTCCTCAGAGCTCCATGTTCCCCACAGCTGCTTCTCCAAAGTCGTTACCTGGGATGACCCTGATCAGGCAGGAATCTATGCCTAAGAAGTGGAGGTCTGTTGCCACAACCCCACAACCTCGCCATAAGGGGATCCAGAGCTTCTTCTCGGCTCCAGCTACATTTCAAAATCCAGATGCGGATTCTAGAATGGAGGAGACGGTTTCCCTCTCTCAGGAGCTGCACAAGGATAGTTCACAGGACTCCTCTCCTCCACGATCCACAGCCCTGCCAGCCAGAACTTTTCAAAAAAGCAGGCAAGTGAGATCCCCATTCACCCACCCACCTTCTGGCTCTCACTCGTCTTTGCAAGGAATCACAGTTTCAGCCACCTTAGCTGCCCCACCAAGTCAGATATTGAGAATTTAGCACAAAGCATTAAAAGTGCACTGAAAAGAGAACTTGAAGAAGTCAAAGAAATTGCCATTGATAACAGGGTATGAACTTTGGAAACAGAGACTGCTTCCTTAACACCTAAAATCTAATCTCTTGAGACAACACATACTTTTATGCAACAACAGATCACAAGCCTATTTCTACATATTGTTGATCAAGAAAATGAGGGTGACATAATAACATCAGAATTAAGGGGGTTCCTGAACCCACTTCTGGTCCAGACCTTAAAGCCACTGTGCTGGCCATTTTTAACACGCTACTAAATTGCCCTTCCACTACAGAGATAGAAATCGACCATGTACACAGAGTGAACTACTCCATCGCCTCTGACCCCAACTTACCCACATATATCCTATGTAGAGTACATTTCTATGCAGTCAAGGAGGAGATCATGAAAAAGGCTTGGACCAAGGGTCCACTGGACTTTGACGGAGCCCAAGTACACCTGTTACCTGACCTCTCTCCCCATACTCTTAAGAATGAGGCTGGCACTACGGCCTCTGTTGGATCTCATTTGCGCCAACCATGCTACTTACACATGGGGACACCCTTTTCATTTCCGAATTTCGAAAAAAGAAAGCAATCTTCACACTGCATTTCCATGGTCAACTACCGGCCCTGTTTCAGTTCCTAGGTGCAGAACGGATACTAATCCCGGACTGGCTTTCCACGCACATGGACTACACCCAACGTCCATCTCAGCCAAGCCGTGGTAGAAGCTACAGGACTCCAAAACCTGGGGGATCTGCATCTCAAGACAGATGCCCTATCATCGCCTCCAGTGAAGGCTGACCACTACCTGCTTCCAACTCTCCTAGATTAGTCTACATGTGCCTTGAGGTTTCCAGTTTTCTTTGGACATTGTTGGGTTAGCACAATTTTAATTATTATCAATTATGTCTCACCAACAATAATGATTTACCAGTATATGTGTACCCTATGTGAGGTCATCCTAAAGGAATGCAGCACATCCTTTAACTGGCATCCTTATAAGGTAAAATGCTGGTTAAAGGATGACTATTGGTCAAGTACTGGTCAAGCACTGGCCATTGTCTTAGTTCTTGGGTCGTTTAAAACACAGTGCAACACCTAATTAGGTAGTCTCAACTGGAACTTACTTCATGCAACATGTCTTTTGATCATCTGCCAAGCCATTAAATTGGGGGACTAAATGGAACTCACTTCCACAGCTAAGTATTTTTGTTAAATTTAACTCTTTGTTGCTGCGTTGTTATATCTATCTGTCTTTATTATTAAATAGTATAATCTTTAAACTTTACTTGCAAGTCTTTGTGTTATCTCTCTTTGTACACTTCAAATTTAACCCATCAATATTTACATAAACAAATTTTATCCATGACATAACACTTGGTACCAGAAGTGGGGTTTGATGTGTGCTGATTTATTATTTTGTTTTTTGCATTGTAAGTCATAGTGCAATCAGAACAAAATGCAGAAGTTGTTTAGCTGGGGTAAAAGAAAGTTGTAAGATGATCAGAGTGCGAGTCCACTCCCAAGTTGGGTGTCCACATCCGGACAGTGGAACGCAATTGCTTGCGAGCGTAATAAATATGTAGCACTGACTGGATTGGCAGTTCCCTGCCAGTCAGTGAAGGAATTAGATCTGTCTCGGTATGACAAAAAGAGGCAGAAGGCCGCTGCACAAGTATAGAGATATTGGAATCTGAACTGCAAGCTGTTACAGAGCAATTATCTCTATTGAGAATGTTTGCGTGATACTGATAGCTGGAGAGGAAGTTGTTTCACAGTTTTCAAAGTATGTAGTTAATGCTGTGAAGGAAAAACAGTGTCGTAAGAAACGTTGCATGTTAGAGCATTAATTTCAAGAGGAAAATGGGAGGAGGTTGCACATTGGTCAGGGTCTTCTGAGTCAGATGAAGAAATTGAGATTGAAGAGACAGAGGAATTTGTGAGACCAATAGTGACAACTAGAGTGACAGAGGAGGCTCGTTCATATACTGCAGGGGAGCTGATGGAGCTAGGACAGAAATACAGACAAATACCAGGAGAAGGAATTTTCACTTGTTATTGAAAATTTAGGAACAGGGTAGAGATGGTGTGATGCTGACTAATACTGAATCAATTGGACTGGGAAGTGTATCCTCGGACCCCAGAGTTCGTCTTCAAATGCACAGGGCACGCAATACTGATCGCCCTTTCAGTTTATTGCATTTGGTAAGAGACTGTGTCCCAAGTATATGGGACTCCAACAGAACTGATAGATACTGTATGTCTCTTTGGCATACATTAGGTGAGGGGATTCAGAGAGTACGAGAGGCTGGGTGTATTACAGGATTGGTTAGGAATCCCCTTCCTATTAATCAGGGCATGCCCAAAACGTTGATCACGATCTACCAGTCGATCGCAAAGGCAACCTGGGTAGATCGCAGAGCCCTGCCTTACCAGTCCCTGCTGTTTACTAGCAGCCCGGCTGCTACGTCTATAGGGATGCTGGGGATGTCTTTCTGTGTGTGAAGGCTCCTGTAACGGTGGGGAGTGAGGCAGAAAGGGCGGGAGGGGCAGTCTGAGGTGAGCAGTGCTAGGCGGTTTCTTGTGCAGCACATCATTCTTCTATGACAGGTGAACTGTAGCTTTCCTGTCACTATAGTCTTGTAGTGCAATGCCTGTGCAATGTTCTGCCATTCAATGTCCCATTAGCTTCAGTCACTTCTGTGTCATACTCAGTATATATAAATAAATATATGTTCAGCTTTTTTATTTTTGGTAGATCATTTGACTTGGTCATTTAAAAAGTAGCTCGCGAGCTAAAAATGTGTGGGCACCCCTGCTATAGATAAACATTATAGGGTAGCTACCACCAGGGTGGGGCCAAACATGTTCGGATTTACTCCTTTAATGAGACAGAAAATCCTTAGAACGGGACCGCAACCTTTACACCCTGCATTATTCACAGTATTAAGTGCTTTGGGAGACAGAGGAATGTGCATGAAGCAGCAGCATTAATGGGTCAATTAGAGGAGATTGAAAAAGGACCAGGACCAGGACATAAGCAAAGACCAATACAGAGGACAGAAACGGGAGATTTCATAAAGAGGTTTAAAATGACTAGAAAACAGTTGTTTCTTGATCTGCTTAACAGTGGTGTTCCCAAAGCAGGCAATGACGGG
This sequence comes from Pyxicephalus adspersus, assembly GCF_032062135.1. Taxonomy (NCBI): domain Eukaryota; kingdom Metazoa; phylum Chordata; class Amphibia; order Anura; family Pyxicephalidae; genus Pyxicephalus; species Pyxicephalus adspersus. The sequence continues at coordinate 6,591,256 of NC_092870.1, read as the reverse complement.
ATGGGATCTTTATTAGTGTTGATCGAATAGCTCACTATTTGATTTGACCGCTATTAGGTCAAATAGAGCAAAATTATTCGGGTGAACGAATGTCGAATTCGAACTCCATTAAAGTCAATGGGGGAAAAATTGTTTTTCGGGACTGTGTAGAGCTTCCAGAGCCTATAAATACATTTAAAAATACATGTCAAGACTCTCCCAGCTCTGTGAAACACTGTACTAGTAAAAAAAAAATAACGAAGGCTTTTTTATGTTGCTGGCAAGGCCATTTTATGGGGCGGTCAAGGGAACATGCCAGATTTTATAAAGGCCTCCGAGTAGAGGCAGAGAGGCCTCCTTGGGCCCCTCTGGTCCAGAAATTAGCCACCAGCTTTCACCCCTCAGTTACAAGCCATACACAGGCTTCAGAGTACAGGCAGAGGTCCCTGAGGGGGGTCTTTCAGTCAAAAAATTAGCCAGTTACACAGCTCACAGGAGTGGCGACCGCATTGTTAACTGGAATCTTGAGCTGGGTGTAGTGCTTCGCCAATGCCACCTAGAAGTCTGTAATACAATTTTTGTGAATGGAGTACTGACAGGCGGCAGCAGCAGCAGCAGCTGCAGGAGGAGGAGGCGGTGGGCACTGAGACGGAGCAGGGACCGCATTGGTAACTGGCATCTAGAGCTGGGTGTAGTGCATCATCAATGCCACCTAGATGTCTGTAATACCATTTTTAAGAATGGAGTACGGACAGGTGGCAGCAGCAACAGCAGGAGGAAGAGGCGGTGGGCCTGGAGACGGATCGTGGACAGCATTGGTAACTAGCATCTAGAGCTGGGTACTGGGCAGGCGGCAGCAGTAACAGCATGAGGAGATAGCGGTGAGCCCTGAGAAGGAGCAAGGACAGCATTAGAGGTTGAGGCAATCACCTATATGGCCAGTGTAGAAGCTGTAGCTATTGTAGACATTGCTGTGTAGGGGACTGCCTTTTCCTATCTGCTAGCTGTAACTTTGTAAAATGCGGCATAGACAGCATAGCAGGCAGGCAGACGCAGTAAGAGCAGGAGGAGGTGGGCTCTGAGACCAAGTGTGGAGTGCATTAGTATTTTGCATCTAGAGTTGGGTACTGGGCAGGCAACAGCAGGAGGAGGCGGTGGGCCCTGAGACAGAGCAAGGACCACATTAGAGGTTGAAGCCATCACCTCTATGGACAGTGTAGAAGCTGTAGCTATTGCAGACATGAATGGATGAACAAAATTTACACTGTCCCATACCTACTATCTTAAATACAGATATTTAATTCTAATCCCACTTGCTATCAAAAAAGCCATACAAATTTCTGTATTTCTCCCCAAAAAATACAGATATT
>NC_092870.1:6586031-6587309 GCF_032062135.1 Pyxicephalus adspersus | reverse complement strand
CCTTGCTGCAGCTGCATCTTCCCCTGCTGCCACCAAAGTTACCCAGTGAGCTGTATAGGAAATATATCTTCCCACTCCATGCTTGCTCGACCAACTGTCGGTTGTCAGGTGCACCTTGCCAGAAACTGAGTGCTGCAGTGCCATGGACACATTGCTCTGCACGTGTTCATACAAAGCAGGAACACATTTTTCTGCAAAATACTGTCACCTGGACATAACGTACTGTGGGTTGGCGCAGAGGAATGCGTAACGGAATGCATTGGAGTGCACCAGCCAGTAAGGGAGGAGCTCTAACGCAATCAGCTGTGCAATTGCCACATTGATTAGCTTTGTTTTGGGGTCATTTGGGCACTCCAGCATCTGGGGGATGGAAGGTTGGATGCTCCTAATGCTAACCACAGAAAGATTGGACGATGGGGTAGAAGGTGTGGGGGATGGCAATGATGCCTGGTCTTGACTGCTAGCAATGCGACAAACAGCAGCCGATTTACATGCCCCACTCAAATTTCTGGCAGCAGCACAGGTAACTTTGGTGGCAGAAGAAGGAAAGACAGCAAAGGAAGATCGAGCAGTTTGAGCTTGCTTCTTGGTCGTAGGTGGTCGCACAGAGCTCAGTGCTTTTACCAGGTATTCTTGCCAGGTTACCGGGTGGTGGATTTTTAAATGTGTGCTCATGCAACTTGTTACAAGTTTGTTTGGGTTTTTGCCTCGTTTCAAGTGTTGAGCACACCGTTTACAGATGACCATAGTGTTGTCATCACTATGGGCATTAAAAAATGCCCACACGGGGGAACATCTAACTGGGCCGAATGGTGCTCTGGACCTGGTGCTCGTGGTGGCAGTCCGCGAGTTAAGGCACAGCTGTGGTGACAGCTTCTGACTATGGACGACTATGATTTGCCTCACTGGTACGTGAAGACTGCAGAGTGTGGGCAGCTTTTACCCTCTTCCTCCCTCTCCCCCTTTGAGGGCGCTCTGCAGCCTCCGCCTCCTCTTCTTCCTCCTCATCCTCCTCTTCTACCTGCCTATGATTATCTCCTTGCCCCATGTCGGATCAAGGACATCATCATCATCAGAAGAGACAGTTTCCCTATATGTGCCGAAAGGAAGCAGCAGCCTTTTGGAGCCAGTTTGAATTGGCTCGTCTGGCTGAGAGTGTTCTGGTTAAAAGTAACTGGGGGGAAAGCCTGTGAATTGACTCTCTTTGTCAGATGACTCAAACAACTGAGCATCTTCAATGAATGATTGTAGCTCCGCCTCTCCAACCCCTCGGTGGGA
>NC_092870.1:6574458-6585548 GCF_032062135.1 Pyxicephalus adspersus | reverse complement strand
TTCAGTGGTGATGCTTGTAATATGCAGCACTAGTCTGTGTGTCTGTCTCTCAGTACAAGTGTGATACTGTGCACGCAGTCAGCGAGGGGACCCTGCCTCTGGCTGCGTGTATGTAACACACTGACTGACTATTTATCTATCTGTCTAGCTTTCTATCTATCAATGTATCTATCTATCTATCTATCTAACAGTGAAACACTCTTCCTATCTGAGTACAGTAGATTTCAGGACTGCACCATTACAGTACAATACAACCATCTATCTGACTAATAGTGTGAGTGTGACACAGTCTAACAAAGTAAAGCACTTTTTTTCACTTTGACAAAGCAAGCCAAGCAGCACAGAAAGGTTGTGATGCTATCAGCAAATCTCTGTCAGGAGTGGTAAATGGAGGCCCGCCCTGGCCTTATATAGGCCAATGGCTGCCTGCCACAACAAACATGGAGGGGGGCATTCCTGCTGTTCTTGGAGGGCCTTGGGCTTAAATGTGACCCACGGGCCGTAGGTTGGGCACCCTTGATCTAGGACAAAGAAGTGACTTAAAGAAACACTATTGTTTGCCAGTGTTTTTAGAAACTGCTGCCAAATATAATCTCATTATAAAATGTTAAACACTGATGCATAATCATGCATAAAAACTCTGCTGTGATCTCCACAGACTCCGTTATTCTGATAGTGGGTACAGCCTTTTTGTCTCATAGACAGTATGACCAAGATGAAGTCAGGCTGTTATTTGCACACACTAAAGCCTGTACTGTGGCAGGTAGAAGTCATTTCTTTCTACATTGGTTGCTAGTGAAGATATTTAGAAATGTTTTCATTTGTGCTTTGTGAATGCAGTATCATTTTTTTAAACATTGCATTATGTTTTGTTGTGGATATCTTTACAATGCTGATGATACCTGGACACAGATATATAAAGATACTGAGAGATGCTGCAGTCAGGACCACTGATGCACCCCTCCACTTCCCACCTCTACAGGTGCCTACGTGTTATGATAAAAATGACCTTGAACTTCCATGGTTATGGACTGTCCTGGCAACCTCTCTAAAGAGTGTGTAGGGAATTCATGAAGAAGATCGGCCTTCAGGACTGATCCAGCACTACAGAACACACATCACAGTGATGAGTGGTGGATGGGTACCAGTGGCTAAAAAAAAACATGTCGGAAAGGTATGCCAGTCTGCGGTACAGGGACACCTCCCTCCTCATTTGGCAGCAGCAACTGGAGGCAGCAGCAACCGGAGGCAGCACCACCTGGGACATATCTGAGCCAAAGTCAGACTATGTGGTACTCACAGTATGGGAACCAGTCCATGTTAGTACGTGAAAAGAACAGCATCTCTAGAGACACAGGACAGTCCAAATTTTGCACTGTAATGTATTAAGGCACTGCATGTAAACAGTATTTCCTGGCAGTCCTCCTGCCAGCAGACCTATGGGTCAGCTCCACCAGGACCACTTATCCAAGATAAAAAGGCCTTACCTCCTAGTCTCCCTGTTCTTTAGTACTGTCCATCAGTTTGTGGGTGGTAGACAGAAGTGCGGAACTGCAAAATATTAAACAGTTTACAGAGCTCCTTCATTACATGGGACATGAACGGTGTACCCTGATCTGTTAGCAGCTCCTTTGGAATACTGACACGGCTAAATTCCTGCAACAATTCTTTGGCGATAGTTTTGGTGGTGGTGTTCCATAAGGGAATGGCCTTTGGGATATCTGGTGGCATAGTCCATTATGACTAGTATCTAGCGTGGGATCTCTCAATTGCTCAGAAAGAAAATCATCTCTTTTTACTTACAAATCAGGCATACAAACATGTGCATCTGCAGCATCAGAACTAGGCAATGCATTATGAACACTCCTCTTGGCCTCCAGCCATTACAGAGAAAGGGAAGGATATAATCGCCTTCATTGGTCACACCTACAGTTTCTCCTTCTGGATTACCGTCAATTGGGACAGGGCCGATTCCCACAGGCAGACCTTCAGGGAACCCATACTCCTGACTCATGTTTTCCCACAACTTCTAAAAGTATGGAAAATCCCTCCCCACTATGGAGTCATGAAACAATGTGGGAACAACACCTACCATATGTGTGGCCGAGCCCCAAGTGGTATCAAATTGGACCACAGCAGTCAGGTAGTGACGGGTATCCCCATATACACAAATGACCCCTATAATGTTAGGTTGGTATTTGGAGGGACACACAAACTCAGCTTTTACCAGAATTACAACGCTTCCTGAGTCCAGCAAAGCAAAGCAGTTACAGGTTTTTCATCAACGGGCATAACATACATTTGTTTCTCAAGACTGCTTTGGCTAGCTGCAGTACACACCACCTGAGCAAACAAAGACATACGTTTTTTCAGAGAATCACATTGCATTGGCTCATGGGTTATTGGACAATTAGCAGCAAAATGTCCTAACCCTTGGCAATGAAAACATTTTAAATTTTCTCGACTCAGTCCTGGTTTGGACAGCTGCCACCAGCTTTTTTCCCCCATACCTCCTCACACAACAGTAAGTAATGATTTTACTAAGGCACCTAACCCTAAAGTTTATATTTAATTTTCTAAAGATTTAATCTTTTCTCTGTCCTAGCTTAGGATGATTCTTCCTTATACTCGGAAGCACCTCTCAATTAATCCATGAGATCTTCTTTGGAATACCCGTCCCTATTTTTGATAGTATTCCTTACACTGCTTACAAGATCCAACACATATCTTCTGAGGTATGTTTTTTATCCAACTTTATTGTTATACTTGATTAATAATATCATATTTAATCATTACCTTAAACTATAAAACAAAACCATTACCATTATTATTTTCTCATTGATCTATCATAGGTTGAAGATATATAAAAAATAAAACCGCAGCCAGTGTACATGTTTAAATCGTAGGTAAGCCATTTTGTGGATTAAATGTATATTACATAATTAAGATATATTCTGTGATGCTACAAAATATATATATTTAAATATATTATATAATAAATACATAAAAGGACTTCATTTTTTTTAAAAATATATTTCTAGATACCTCCATCTACTAGAATTGGATTAATTAATAATTATTACATCATTAAGATAGCCATCCAAGTAAGAATTATATTTCCTAAATATTTTTTTTTAATCTTAATTCCAATACATTAACATGTTTATTTACACTTGCGATTAGTTTTCATATAAAATTGTAGAATCTCCAATCGAGTAATTTCCCCCTTTTTGTGATATTTTCTGGGTTGAATGTACTCTTCCAACTTCTTCTCGTGAGGTCAATATACAAGTAAGTCAAGACTATTTAGATGTCACGAAGTGTGGAGGTGAGAGAAACACCTAAATGAAAATAGAAGGATAAAGACAAGGATCAAAGGCTAGGGAGAGGGAAACGTTCACCACCTACGAAAACCCTAAACCTAGCCCTGATTCCTGTCAGTTTGAATAGACCCTGAAGGTGGGAATACTCATACACCGGAACCTAGGCCCTAGTAGCCCTGAATTGCCCTAGGAGTGGAAGGGTTTGAGACTACTGGTTGCTTCCCAGATGAACGAACCAGCGTCTCCCCGAACCAAGAGCAGTAAAACTTATCTTCAATAGAAAATAGATGAGCAGGAACTCAGCAGAGGACAACACCCCAGCTCTTCCACAACCAAGCAGAGAATATCAACCTCATAGCATGAAGTGTGAGGCCAGACTAAATAGAGGAATGGTAATGATAACAAGCCGCAGCTGAGACAAGAGGTGTGTTCATTACCAACAACAAAACCGAAACAAGTGAAAATAAAGAGACTGTCAGATAACTTCACGTGTAGCCAGTCTCTCAGATCTTTTAACCTCAGTCACGGAAGGGACCGTGACATTAGATGAAGCAGCTTATTTTAAAATTGTACAAAATTGTAAGGAAACTGTGGAAATTCTATACAATACTATCATTAATGTAATTTCTAGGATCTCAGCAATCCCCTGAGGAAGCCCGTTTAGGGCAAAACGTGTCGGGAGAAACTATAAGTACAGTACTGACCCACATCTTGGACTCTTTAGTGGGAGTATTTTATAAAGTCATAGTTAAACATTGCCATGGCCTCTTTTACCAATTATATTTCTAAGAAGTATATGTTTTAGTAACTGAAATAAAAGGTTTTATGTCATGCTAGACTTATTTTCTGCCACAAAGAGCCGCTATCTTTCCACTTTTTCCCTTATGTACTATTGGCTCGGCAACCACTCTAGTGGTATTTTCTATCCTTATCACTGCGGGATTGGCTTCCTCTCCTTCTGAACTCGACTCAGTCCTCTCAAAGGCCACTTGGACCTTACTGCCCTCTTTAGCTCCTCCCTAGCCCTTACGCCTACATTATCTTCACAGTCTGAAACAGTCTTATTATTTTTCCTAGGACCCATATACCCTGGAACAGTCTTACCAGGGGTTCCTGGAGATCTCTCTCCATGGGAGACAGTCCGCTCTGACATTGGAATAGTTAACCACTCCTCAGCTGCACTATACCACTCCACGATTTCCACAAGCTGGTCCACAAATTTAGGGTCTCCATGGGTTACCCATCTCCTCATGGCAGGCTGTGCTCATAGATAACGATCCATAACGAAACATTCAAATATCTCTGGAGCAGATAAGCACTCTGATTTTAGCCATTTTTTGATAAGGTGTAAAAGATCATACATTTGTGAACGGGGCGGTTTTCCGGGCTTGTACCCCCAGTGGTGCACTCGCTGAGCTCGGACTGCTAGCGTTACTCTCAAACGTTCAAGGATCTCCGCTTTAGGTTTTTCAAAGTCCAGGGCAGCCTCAGGTTTCAAATCAAAATAGGCTTTTTGGGGTTCGCCAGTCAAAAATGGCGCAATTATCCCGGCCCATTGTTCCTTAGGCCAACTTTCATGCACCGCAATCATCTCAAAAGTAGCAAGGTAAGCCTCCACATTATCAGCCACTGTCATTTTCTGCAGAACATGATTTGCACTAATAGTCTTACTGACAGTTTGGGCAGATACAGCGGACTCCTCACCTAAGTTTGCCAGGCGTAGAGCTACCTCTCCAAGGACACTGCGATCCAATTGCTGGGCATCTGATTTTGCAACAATCTGGGCAGACAACAGCTTCATCATTTCAGTCTGTTGGCGATTGGTGTCTTGTTGCACTGCTGTAGCATGCAACTGGGCCGCAGAGGCCTGAACTGATGCTTTCATCACATCCTCCATTTTACAGTCCAATTAGAGAGATGCCTGCATCCTGAACCATATGTGGTATACCACCCTTGTGGGATCACCTTTTCTGGGATAAAGGATACTCTCAGACTGCAGGAGAGATATATAAAGCACACTGGAGACAGTAGATAAGGTTGAAACTGACCTGCAGTCAGTTTTATTAAAAGGTTGCATAAGATAAAACAAAACAAAAATAAATCCTAACCAGTCAGGCACGAACTAAACAGCAGGCAAATTCCTCTCTACCAGTTGGTGGCTAACCCAGCCAACTCAACACAAACGTTCCAGCAACCTTTACTCACATGTTGTACAACAATGGCTCTCACAGGCAGCTTCCCTGTGCCCCAGGTCAGAGAGTGCTTCCTTTCTTTCCTTCCCTTTTTACCAGCAGCTCAATCCCGGGTTGGTACAAAAAGTTGCCAGTGGTACAAAAAGTCTTTCATGGCTCACTTATTCCAAGACTTATAGTACTGGATTAGGTTCTTTATGCGGCCATTTCTAACTGTATGGATAGATATAAAAATATCTTGCTCTATTATTAGCATTAAACTAAGGAGATCACGTTCTTCAGAAAATTTAGGATTTTTTTTATGGAAAATGAATGCATTATGAGCTATTTTCACTTTTCTCTAGCTCCAGATACTTCTCCACCTGCCTCTTAAGTACTTACAGTTCGGCAAAGGTAGAAAACAACGTTTTTTCCCAATTTCTTGTTGCCTTATTTTATCTTGATGGGTAGTGAAAAATGCTTTGATTGCAGGAATAAAAGCCCTGGGAGAAAGCACCTAAGGAAGATGAGAAATTCTCCCAGTCCTATAAATAGGTCCTCTAAAAGAGAGCTAGGAACAAGAGAGTTCTCCTGTGGGAGTTTTAACAAAAAGAGACCATTTTCTTGCTCCAGAAGCAAGTCAATGGAACATCCTGAGGAAGCATGTTGGGCATGTGGTGCTAAGGCATTGCCATCCAAATTAGTATGCGTTATATGCTTTAAAGAGGCATGCCGAGATAAGGAGATGGAATGAAAGTTCAGCCAGCCGCCCGGTGGTAGCCCTCACTTCAGTATCTAAAGCCCTGTTGACATGGTTGGAAGATGGCTAGAGTGGCTTTGCCCAGGGGCCGGAAGTTGGAGCCAGACTTCTAAAGTTTGCAGGCGTATGGAAATTCAGAATTTCAGTCACATTGGTTGTATTCTGTGGATACCAGATAGAGTTTGTGGGGAACCCCCAACAATCTCATTTTGTACAAACAGCTTTTCCTCTAGAGGTTTCAAAACGGGAATTTCTTATTTCCTATGTCCAGGAGCTTTACGGGTTGCGGGCAGTGATTCCTGTACCCGTAGAAGAACAGGAAACAGGGTTCTATTCCAGACTCTTTCTGGTTCACAAAGTATCCAGAAATTTTCGACCAGTATTGGATCCCAGAAACTTAAACACATATGTGAGAGTAAGATCTTTCTGTATGGAATCCCTACAAACTATCCAAGCAGTACTTTATCCGGGTGCATAGATGATCTCGAAAATGCATACCTTCACATTCCAGAGGACCAGAAGTATCTTCGTTTCACCATAATGGATGGTTTACATGCCTACCATTTGGACTGGCAATAGCCCCAAGAACCTTCTCCAAGGTCATGGTGTCAGTAATTGCCATTCTGAGGATTCAGGGCATATGTCTCTACCATGACCTAGACGAAATTCTGGTTCTGTCAAACTCCACGGAACAACTCGAGAAAAGCAGGGGGGGGGGGGGGGGATGACAAAGTCCCCATTTGCTTTGAATAGCATCAACTATTTTTCTGTGGGCAGAGGAGCTAGATCCCTCAGCAGCTTATCTCCCAGGAGTACAGAATCAACTAGCAGATGCATTAAACAGATCCTTCCCAGATTCCAAAGAATGATCCTTGAATCCCAAATACCTTCAACCAATCTTCCAGGAATGGGGGACTCCGGTGATCGACCTAATGGCATCTCCTCACAATGCACAAGTTCCAGTATTTTGCACCAGGTTCCATTGTAGTCAAGCATTAGCACAGGATGCTTTCTCCATCAGTTGGAACTTTCCAATCCTTTATGCGTTTCCCCTGATACCACTGATTTTGAAGGTCCTCTTGAAAATCAGGAGAGAAGCGAGAAGAGCAATAATTATTCTTCCACATTGGCCGAAAAGACCATGGTAGTCTATGGTGAACCACATGTTGATAGCCCCGCCTTGGCGCTTTTCAGATCGAGAAGATCTGTTGATAGGAGGGATCTGGAACAAGCCAGCACAGTAGCACTGGAAACTGACGGCTTATCTATGGAGAGGCATAGATATCTAGCAGCAGGTGTGTCACCCGGGGTTGCTGAAACGCTTCTGAAAGCCCATAAACGGACAACTAACAAGACGTACTCCAGAGTATGGAAAAAATTCTTACAAATGGCACAAGAAAAGGGGTATTCCCCAACAGAACCATCCCTAGCACAAGTCTTGGAATTCTTACAGTCACCACTAGACAAAGGTCTCAGTTATAGTACAACAACAGTACAGGTGTCTGCATTGTTAGTACTGACAGCGACAAGGTGGTCGGAGAATATGCCGATTCAACAATTCCTGAAGGCTGCAATCAAGATTAGAGCACCATTCAGGCCCTTATTTTCGACATGGGATCTGCCATTGGTGCTTTGAGCCCTCTTACTGGCTACTTTCTATCACATAGAGGTGTGCTCGAGAAGTTAACATGGAAAACAATTTTTCTTACAACAATTACATCAGCTCAGAGGGTTTCAGAGCTTCAATTACTATCAGTAAAAGAACCTTACTGTTCCATTTCTGAGGAAAAAGTGCGCTTACGTCCCTCCCCATAGGCGTTACCAAAGGTATAATCAGTTTCCTACATGGATTGGGAAGCAGTACTACTATTAATGAGGGAGGTTCAAACAGAGATACATGAGGAAAGTGATGATTCTAAAAAGTTGGATATGGCCCATATATTATCCACGTACATGCAAAGAACACAAAGTGTCAGAAGATCAGATAACATGTTCATATATCCTAGCGGACCTGAGAGGTCAGCCTGCTCCTGCAAAAATCATTTCCTTTTGGATTTTGAAAACGATAAAATGTGCTTACTCTCCTATGGGCTTGACTTTACCACAAACAAACTCAACATGCAGATTCTATGTTTGGCTCATTAGTAAAATAATATATATGTGTGTGTGTATATATGTTATATTTTAATAAAAAAGTGTGTGTATAAATTTAATATAAATAGGTTGTTTTTGGAGCAATATAAACTTGTGTTTTGGTGATATGTTTGGTCTTTAAAAGGGGGGGGGGGGTAGAGTTCTTTCCCTTACTACATCCCATAGGTGTGCTGGCAGGAGGAGTGCCAGGAAAAGGGAAAATTGTTGTCATACTTACCTGTAATTTTCCTTTCTGGGCAGCTCCTTCTGACAGCGCAGTTCCCTCCCTATTGTTGGTGTCCTGTCATGACTTGATACTGAACAGGGAGACTAGGAGGTAAGGCCTTTTTATCTTGGATAGGTAATCCTGGGGGGTCCAAAGTGGCAGAGTTGACCCTAAGGTGTGCTGTCAGGAGGAGCTACCAGGAAAGGAAAATTACAGGTAAAGTATGACAAGAATTTTCCCTTTTACTTGATGCTCCTTATTTAGTCACATCTTAGGTTTACAGACCCAACTAATATTAAATAAGAAAAGCAGGTGTGCCCTTAAGGGTATATAAAGATTTATAGTGACTATGGATTAACATGAGTTTATGATGTTTTTTTAGTTGCAGATGTCTAAGAAATTGGTCATATGCTTATTGGAGGGCAGGGAGGAGAAAGCATTTATATTTTAACTTTGGAGGCTTGTAATCTATGGTAAATTTATTGTACAGTGATATTTCAGAAGTTTGGATAAAGCTAGACTGGCAAGAAACAGCTCAAACCTACCACCATCTGATGGTGCCATACTCTGCTGTTGGAAAAAAAATGTACCCTAGGAGGTAACAACAAGCTCCTTTGATGTCAGTAATGCTTATTGAGAATTTTTTAGCATTCCAATAATAAATGTATAGCTTTAGTCCTGCACAGGTTTGTCATGCTATTGACATTCTAAATTGCAAGACCAGGATAAGGTCCTACCACCTATTTCTATATATATTTCTATATATAAAGCTATAAAAAGCTTATAAAAAGCAAACTATGTAATGGATATAAGTCCATACAGGATGTCTATAATCTACAAGCAGACCTGGATGTACTGTTTGATTGGGCAGCCAAGAGGCAAATGGCATTTAACACCCTAGCGTTCTAATTCTGTCCGTATTTCCATGCAAAAAGCGTTACAATCTGCATTTTTTTTTTTGCATGGAAATTTATTTTACATTGTTGGCCTACAATTCTTAGGCATCACTCACTGAAATATGTCCAATATTTAATAATACATTTTAAATAAAAAAAAACACAAAAATCTGTTAAAGTAAAAAAAAATAGTGAAACATAACTACAGAAGAATGTATATTAAAAAAAATATATATTTCTTTGTATTGGACTCAATACGGCTATTTTGTAATTGAATCCAATATAAAATTATTTGAATTTCCTGCCGATCCTCCCACCCCGCACCGACGTCACCAGAAAACCCCAGAGATCGCGGCTGGAGAACGGTGGAGGACGTGTCCCCAGGACCTGCGGGGACCAGCAGGACACCGGAGCAAGGTGTTTTTTTTTTTTTGTTTCTTTTAAAGTTTAAAGCGACCCCGAGTGTGACTTGGGGATTACTGCTTTTTGCAGGTAAAATGCACCCTGAGTCACACTCGGGATTACCGCTAGGGGGGTTAATATAGATAAATGTAAAATTATGCATATTACATTACTAACAATATGCATGCTTCATACTGTCTAGGGCAGGGGTCGGCAACTTTCAGGAGGTCAAAAAGGTACACTAGGCCAGAAGAAACAAGATGTCCAAGGAAAGGTTTTTTATTTAAAAGTACAGTACAATTAATGGGAAACAGGATGTTGCATGTTCTTAGAGATAGATACAATATCAGGTTCCATTGATGAGGAGTTCAGCAACAGAATGTCATTAAGGTGATTGTCAGTGAGCTGAGAGCGCAGCTTGTTCTTACAAAACTTCATCTTGCAGAACAGCTGCTTGCAATAAGTTCTGCCAAACATTGCAATCAGATGCTTGGCACGGGCTAACATTGGAAACTGAGCATGTGGCAACCGACGGTAGAAGTCAATGAAAATCTCTGTACGTGTGCGCATGCTTGGCATCAAAATGCCCCTTGAGATTTGACCACTTGAAATTGCTGTTGGTGTCGTTGCACACTAAACTCAGGGCTTTGTTGCCACATTGGATGAAAAATAATTTGTCAGTCCTTTAGGGGTTGAAGACAGGCGAGGCCAGAGTTTGCCAACCTCTGGTCTAGGGGGAATACATTTGGGGGGAGTCAGAAATGGAAAAGGATCTGGGGGTTCTGGTAGATCATAGACTTAACAGCATGCAATGTCTAGCTGCAATATCTAAAGCAAGTAAAGTATTTTTTGTATGAAAAGAGATATAGACTGCAGAGATGGAGACATTATCCTGCCCCTGTACAAAGCATTGGTCAGACCACATCTGGAATATGCAGTCCAGTTCACAAAAAGGACATTGTGGAATTGAAGAGATACAGAAAAAGGCAACTAAATTAATAAAAGGAATGGAGAAGCTCAGCTATGAGGAGAGATTAGCTGAACTGAAAATATTTTCCCTTGGGAAGAGACGTACCGTATTTTTCGCCGTATAAGACGCTCTGGAATATAAGACGCACCCAATTTTAAAGGAGGAAAATCTAGAAAAAAAGATTCTGAAAGATTATTCCCCTTCTGATC
>NC_092870.1:6522295-6570473 GCF_032062135.1 Pyxicephalus adspersus | reverse complement strand
CATATATATATAGTGACACCAAGGCAGTATTGGAGGTGGAAGGGAGATATATTTGCCCAGGATTCCTCTTTTATGTGAGGTACATTTGCCCAAGATTCCTCTCCTGTGTGAAGTAGCAGGTGGAAGACTCTCACCTGTGAGATAATTAATGAAGAAGCACTAAGGGTGGGCATATAACAGAGCCAGGAGCTCAGTAAGTAGCTTGGCTTGGAGAGACACAGACAGGGGTTTGTGTCAGTGCAGCTCTATTTGGAGAGACACAACCAGGTGGACTGTGTGAGAGAGCTCTGCTTGGAGAGACACAGCCAGGTGGACTGTGTGAGAGAGCTCTGCTTGGAGACAGACAGTCAGTCTGTGAGGAAGCTCGGCTGAGAGACTCACAATGTTAGTCTGGGTGAGTGAGCTGAAAAGTGAGCAGAAGGTTGCTGAAAGCTTGCTTGGTTTTGAGCTGACAGGGAGATGCCCTCCAGCTGATAGACAGGGATGTCTGATGTATAGTAAATGCGGACAGGCAAGGTTTTCTTTTGCTGTTTTGGTATTTTATCTGCAACCTTCAATAAACCTGGCTGCAAGCCAGCTTAACACTTATACCTCGGTGTGATCTGAGTTGGATGAACCAGACAAGTGTCCTTTGACCCCTGCAAAGGCGATCCTGAGCGTAACCCCTCACAAATGGTGGAGGATGCGGGCAACACAGTAAAGTCTGAAAATGGATGACGTGGTAAAGGCCCTGATACAGTCTGCGGCAGCCCAGCAGGAGGCAACCGGAGAACAGCAGCGCACAAATGCAGCTCAGCAAGAGGCAACCAGAGAACAACAGTGCACAAATGCAGCCCAGCAGGAGGCAACCAGAGAACAACAGCACACAAATGCAATCCAGCAAGAAGCCAACCGCTTACTGTCTGCACAGCTGGCCACCCTCAGAGAGGCCACGAATAAAAAACGCCAAGTCTTGCAGGAAGTGTTGCAGCTTGTGGATCTGGTGGAGCGATACTCTGCGGCTGAGGATCTGGTAAATCACTCTAAGCCCTCAACCCCACGGATCCAAAGAGTTCCTGGTAAGACTGTTCTGGGGTGTAAGGGAGCTGGGAGAAATGTGAAGACTTTTAGTAAAGAAGATAATGAGACTGTGGGCTCAGGAAAGCCCAAGGTGTATAACAAGGGGTATAATTTTGGACTAAACAAAGGGCTTAGAAGATGTTTTCGGTGTAAGGAGTTGGGACACATTGCAGTGAACTGTCCGAGGACTACTAAACATATGCAATGTGATGTTGCCTTTCTGAAAAACCGCATGTCTATGTTTGCGCAGGTGGTGTGTACTGCGGCAGGTTCCGACAGTGCAGAAAAAACATTTGTGTGAATGAAAAAAATGAATGAATGATCAAAGTGTGTCTGCGCTGCTAGACTCAGGGAGTGTAGTGACTCTGGTGGAAGCAGGCCTCATAGGCCCCTCTGACAGTAAATCAGACATGTTCACTGTGACTTGTGTGCATGGGGATAAATGTGAATACCAGACAACCCTTGCTTATATTACAACTCCGTATGGGTCAGTACTACATAAAGTTCGATTAGTTCCACCACTAACGCATGAGGTTATTCTTGGGAGGGATTTTCCACATTTTTTGAAATTTTGGGATTCCAAGTTGGAACTAAAAAGAGGTGCACTGCAGATATTTACAGCCTCTGATATAGGCCCAGAACCATTAGAGGATCCCTCATTAGGGGAGGTAGTTGAGGTACCGGCAGATAGCTCCACCCCTTTTCCATTTTCTGTTATGGCAGGAGACCTAGATGAGTCAGTGTCAGAGACTGAGAATGAAGAGGACAGAGTTGGTTTGAAAGTTACCTGCAGTCCTTCCCCAGCTCCTCAGGAAGAGAACAGCGAGATTGAAAGTGATAAGAAAAAGTTTGAGGCTATACCTGTGCTTGAACCTAAAAAGGAAGTAAAGGAAAGGCCTGCTACAAAATCAAGAAACTCCAGTAGAAGTAGACATAAGCATAGGGAAGGTAGTAGGGAAAGAGAAAAGGCAAGGAGTAAAAGTATTGACAAGGACAGGATATCAGCAGCCATGCCAATTGTTAAGGAACATATGGAACAGGCTCAAGGAGTACAGAAAATGATTTATGATAGGGGGAATTGGGCCAAGCAGCAAGAGAGTGAAAATAAGGAAGATGGTGATGAGTCTAAAGAAGAGAAAATTCCCAGCCTTGTTTCAGATGCAGCTTGTGAGAAACCAGTGGAATCCAGAGGTGATGTCCCAATTACAGTGCTCTCGGGTGAAGAAGTGCTTGCTGAAATAAGTGTCCCTGTCTCATGTGCAGTAAAGGCTATAGAAAGTATCGTTGTGTTAACTGAGATTGGAGTTGAATAAAGTATTCCTGAAGTGACTGATACGGATACTTCTATATCATCTGAGATGGAAGCTGTTGAATGTGTGCCTGTGTTGGCTAGGGAAAAGTTTCCTTTTAATGAAGTCGAAGCTTATGGATGGGATCCTGTTTCAGCTGAGACAAAAGAACAGCCGTAAGGGCAGGACGAAGAAGCTGAGCCATTGGTGGCTGAGGAAGGAGATGTTGAATCTGATGATGAGGAGAATGAAGGAAAAAAAGAGAAAGAGGAAGAAGTTGGCACTCTGCAACGGGGCTTGGCCTACCAGTACAGTAGCAAGCACAATAGTGCCATATCTCGCTTCACACAGTCTACTGAAGTCCTAGAGAAAAGAGGGGCTCTACTTCAAGAGCAGTTGGGAAAAGCTGCAAATGAATTCACTGAGAAAATTCAAAAGGAAATGGATGAATTGAAGGGGCTTATTCCAGACATCCCGGAGAAGATGGGACCGTCCAAAGAAGCCAATGAAAGTGTCTCTGTTTCCCAAAAGGTGTGGGAAGAGTTTAGTAAATTAAGCGAAGTAAAGATTGGAAAAGCTGTCCCTATTTGCCAAAAGGTGCATGAGGAGTTTTGTAAATTAAGCCAAGTAAAGAGGGAAGAAACCATCACTGTTGTGCCTGATGAACAGGATACTCAGAAGCATGTTGGGGAAGGAGTTGCTACCCCAGTGGAAGGGAAGGCTGAAAACGTGCGTGGAAATAGGAAGCCTCCAAAACGGACAAAAGTTAAAAAGAAAAGTGTAAAGAAAACTTTCCAATGGGATCAGTGCAGTTATAATTGTCCCAGAAGCTCAATATTGGATTGTCACATGCAGAGGCATATAAGAACTCGTTCTGGGGACAAGCAATAAGAATGCTATGTTTGTCATGTTCGGTTCACACAGGGTGGTCCCAGGAAAATGCACATACTGCGAAAGCCAAGTGACAAGAGTGTAGCTACTGCCTCAGAGGCTGTTGTTGGCACTAAAGATGCAGTAATTCACAGAATAATTGGAGTGGTTGATAAGACCAAGAGAGCAGTGTATGACAGTGAGTAGATGACCAAACCTGTTGTAAATGGAAGCATCAACACTGTGCTTGGGAGCCGTGCAGTGTGCAAAATGAGCAGCGTGTTGATACTGCACGTACAAAGTCTGTTAGTTGTGTGTTTTGCCTAGAAAGGGAAAGACAGACAGCTGGTCTCCCAGAACAGAGGGTTTTTTCTGAAAAGCCCTGGGAGACACACCTACTGAAAGTACAGGCAGTGATTGAGGATGAGGAGAGCAGGGTTGACTGCGAACCCCAAGAAATGTAGCATTGGTGTAGAAGAAGCCAAGTACTTGGGTTACATTATTGGGAGAGGTGTAGTCAAGCCCCAAATTGCCAAGATTGAAGCCATACAGAACTGGCCACAGACTGTAAATAAGAAACAAGTAAAGGCATCTCTGGGGATTACTGGCTATTATAGATGCTTCATACCCAATGTTGCAGCTATAGCAGTTCCCTTAACTGATCTCACCAAGGGAAGCGGGTCAGTGATGATAAAGTGGAACAATGAAGCAGAGGAGGCGTTTCAGACTCTAAAGCAGGCTCTTTGTTCCCAACCAGTATTGATAACCCCTGACTTTAAAAATGAATTTGTGGTACAGATAGATGCTTCTAACTCAGGAATAGGGGCAGCGTTGTCACAGAATATGAATGGAGAGGAGCAAATTCCGTGCTTTACTTGAGTCTGAAACTAAATAAGCATGAGAGGAACTACGCAGTTGTAGAGAAGGAGTGTTTGGCCATCAAGTGGGCTTTATGATCATTCAAATATTATTTGTTGGGTCGGAAGTTTCGGTTAGTCACTAATCATGCCCCTCTGAAGTGGATGAACCTAAAGAGGGAGAAAATGGCAGTGACAAGGAAACGCAGAGGCGTTGTCACCTGTGCACTGTCTGTTGGTTTCAGTTGCTCAGTCCCACGGGCCTGAGCAGAGGGGGGGTATGTGTGACACCAAGGCAGGGTTGGAGGTGGAAGGGAGATATATTTGCCCAAGATTCCTCTCCTATGAGATATATTTGCTCTAGATTCCTCTTTTATGTGAGGTATATTTGCCTAAGTTTCCTATGTGAAGTAGCAGGTGGAAGACTCTCACCTGTGGGATAATTAATGAAGAAGCACTGAGGGTGGGGATATAACATAGAGCCAGAAGCTCAGTCAGTAGCTTGGCTTGGAGAGACACAGACAGGGGTTTGTGTCAGTGCAGCTCAATTTGGAGAGCCACAGCCAGGGGTCTGTGTGAGTTCAGCTCTGTTTGGAGACACAGCCAGGGGGACTGTGTAAGAGAGCTCTGTTTTGGGACACAGCAAGGTGGACTGTGTGAGAAACTCTGCTTGGAAACACAGACAGTGGGTCTGTGGGGAGCTCTGCTGAGAGACTCAGAAAGTCGGTCTGGGTGAGTGAGCTCAAGTCAGTCGGTGTGAGTGAGCCCTGCTGGAGACACAGACAGTCGGTCTGTGAGGAAGCTCAGCTGAGAGACTCAGAAAGTCAGTCTGGGTGAGTGAGCTCAAAAGTGAGTAGAAGGTTGCTGCAAGCTTGGTTTTGAGCTGACAGGGAGATGCCCTCCAGCTGATAGACAGGGATATCTGATGAAGAGTAAGTGCCAGACAGGCAAGGTTTTCTTTTGCTGTTTTGTTATTTTATCTGCAACCTTCAATAAACCTGGCTGCAAGTAAGCTTAAGACTGATACCTTGGTGTGTGATCTGAGTTGGATGAACCAGACAAGTGTCCTTTGACCCAAGCAAAGGCGATCCTGAGCGAAACCCCTCACAATATATATATATATATATATATATATATATATATATATATATATGAAATATGGAGAGACACAGACAGGGGTTTGTGTCAGTGCAGCTCTATTTGGAGAGACACAGACAGGGGTTTGTGTCAGTGCAGCTCTATTTGGAGAGACACTGACAGGTGGGCTGTGTGAGGAGCTCTGCTTGGAGACACAGTCGGTCTTGTGAGGGAGCTCGGCTGAGAGACTCAGAAAGTCAGTCTGGGTGAGTGAGCTGAAAAGTGAGCAGAAGGTTGCTGAAAGCTTGGTTTTGAGCTGATAGGGAGAAGTCCTCCAGCTGATAGACAGGGACATCTGATGTATAGTAAGTGCCGGACAGGCAAGGTTTTCTTTTGCGGTTTTGTTATTTTATCTGCAACCTTCAATAAACCTGGCTGCAAGCCAGCTTAACACTTATACTCGGTGTGGGATCTGAGTTGGATGAACCAGACAAGTGTCCTTTGACCTCCTGAGCGTAACCCCTCACAATAAATAAATTATATATAATATAGTGCACCGTACAACAAACCGCATACAACAGCTTTTATTTTTTTTCCTTGTCTCCAGTTTTACAAATAACCCGTTATTAAGGAGTTTTTTTTTTTAATGTTTACATTACTCCACATTCTGTCTGCAGTAACACTTGTATAATTAAATAGGTGTAGCTTGTTTTTGGTATAAAAACACAATTCTAGATGAATTCCAGAATGGTAAATTGAATCTACTAAAACTATAAAAAATTGCACAAGGAAAATAATTTTGCAACAGCAGCACCAGCAAACAATTTATAAAGTTCAAATGCAACCCACATTGTATTAAAGGTTTCTGATAGATTGTGTTTAAACCGTTAAATCATCTTATAAGGATTTAATTGCCGTCTATGTCCCCACTGGAATTATTTCCTGTTTTGGTGACCACAAAAGGTATGAGGTAAAATGAGGACAGCGACAGAAAATAAAACCAAACAAAGGATCTATTAGAACAGCACTTAGCTTTTAAATTATAATGGACACCATGAGCTGGAGTTGGGTTTTAACAGGTAAATTTTGATCTGGGACATCTAAGAGAAATGCTTATCAAGGTAATACATTTTTCCCCAAGATAAAGCCCAACTCTAGCTTTTTTTAAATTTTAAGTTTTGGGTAAAGGAATAGGGTAATAACTCCTTTTTTTGTTTGGGTCCCAGATGGGAATATTTCTTCTTTCAGTTCTTCTAACAGGCTATCACAGGGACAAGTAGGATTAGGAAATGTATTCAATGGGGACAGCGATAGCAACATTTGTATTTCTTGCACTGCAGGTCCCGTACTCTACTGTAAAAAGACAAACCCTTTTTTTTGTATGTGCCCTATTGTCTCAGCAAAACCCCTGCATTACATTTTTTTTTGTTCTTGTTTTTAATTTATTCAGGATATCTCCACCAGGCATGATAAAAACATGATAATGGGTTCTAACCTTTACCTGCTTTATCCAAAACTAAAATATTTTAGTTAATCATAGGATAAAACACTGATCACTGGTGAATAGAAGATAAATTCATACAACATAAAACATTAGATTATATGCTTCATACATACTATTTACTGCCAATGTATGAAAGAGACATGTACTCAAATTGATTTACCACATTTTTATCAATGTACAGTGATCCAAAAATATCATACTAAGGGTCCTGAAATGCTTGGGCTGACAGCTGTAATTCTGCAGTTTGTGAGGGTAAAGGTCTTCAGCTTTGTGCACAATTTGTATCTTAGGCTACGTACACACATGCAATGGCTCAGGGCCAATATCGGAAGAGAATCTGGCGCGTGTGCAGCGCTTGCCGTCCATCTTCTGAACAACCATCCTGGCGGACGACGAACGATCGTAATGCAAGTGAAGGGGAGACAGCGCAGCGGGGTGCTGCTCTGTTGTTCTCCCCTTCCCCTCTCCATAGAGCAGAAGGGTGCTGTATGTATATGTTATTTTCCATGGTATTGGATACGTGCAAAACTGACAGCAGATATGCTTAAGTGTACCGAGCCTTGCTTTCTCGCTTGTATAAACATGGTGCCTTCAAACATGCTTTCTTTAACCTTTTAAGCTCATCCCAGTTTAGCTTACAGGCAGTATCTATGGAGAAGTAAGGTAAAGCAGCCACAGATTCATGCTGATCAGAGGGGGAACAATGGGTGATACATTTCTAACCGGTCCAATACTACTTTAAAAGAACAGGTGGCTAGCCAACTTGGGGACTATTCAAGGATGCAAGAAATTGTGATCTCATGTTTATAGCCGCGTATACTTTGATTTATTTGCTTTGTACATTAGCTACCAATTCTATTATTCTAAACACGCTAATAAAATCAGTACTGCACTTTAAGAAAGCTGACTGAAGTTAAAGACTTGAAAATATTTCCAAAAGCTGGTACTTTTTAGCATTTCCAAGCTCAGATTAAATAAGGTATATGTGCTTAGAGCCATTTTGGGGGAGGGGATAACCATGCACACACACCATTAAAAAAAACGTAATAAAAAGACCATTCTTAAAAATTCCCACCCAATACATTAGGTTACAATATTCTGATACTCAGAATATAGTGAGCATAGCACTTAAAATATACAAAAATGGATTAAAAAAAAAAACTATAACCCTGTCTGAAATATTAGATTAAATTGCCCAATCCATAGCTACATATTTGAAAGAGTTAAAGATTCTAATTAGAAAAAAACATTTATAAGAACACTGGCATTGTAAGAACAGATAAAACGAAATAACCTTGTATTGAACTACAGAATAAAAGGTACAAATCTCACAGATGAAAAAGGATTGTCAAACTCCCAAAATAACTTCTCTAGAAGAAGCCTGTTGAGCACAAACCACACTCGTCACTAAAAAGGTAAAAGTGTAAGCCTTGCTTGCCAAATTACAGTTTTTTTTGCTACATGTTTTGTCCCATATTTCATTCTGCAGATTTACAAAAAAAAGTTTCTGAAAAAGTCAAATGGTTAATAAATAGCATATGCAATATATACATGAAAGCAAAGAGAAAGGCTAGTGGAATGTGTAGCTGAAAGTTAACCTCACCAGATATACATAGAGTATAATTCCCATAACATCAGTTACAACTTACAAGTGCCTTGTGCATATTTTGCCACCTAAATAAAAAAAACAAAACAAAACAAAAAAATAAAAAAAAAACGTCTCAATCAGAAAACGTACTATGTGAGATGTAACAGAGTAAATTTCCAAAGTTGAAGGGCATATGAAATTTGTTGGTAGCGAGTCCATTTGTATTAAGTTCTGCCATATTTTGAGGAACGCAATTTAGACCTAACCGGTAAAAGAGGCATCAGAACCAATTTAAACTCTCTTTAATTATATAAAGTAAAATTTTGATAAAATCTTAAAGCAACAGGGCCCTCTGCTTGCTGGTTATTGCTGATGCCTGTTTGCCAAACTGGAGAATCTTCTATTTTTTTTTTCTTCTTTAAAAAATAAAAATAGAAATTTTTTTCCTTCTTTTGTGTTTTTCCTTTTCTTTTAAAACTACTTTTACTTTTGTTGAACATCAGACAGAGAAACTGAGGAAAAGGACAGGATTGTGTGAGCAGTTCTGATTTCTACATTAAAAGTTTTACTCAGAGTCACTGCTGTCTGAGCTAGATCCGCTTGAGCTGCTGCTTCCAGATTCTGAAGAGCTGCTACTGCTGCTTAGTCGGGATGGACCTCCAGCTGTTTCAGAACCAGACTTCTCTGCAAGATAAAAAAAAAATTAAAACACTATTACATCACACTGTTATTACTAATGTACTAGGGAAAAAGATCTGCAGTGAGTTTATTAAATCCTGCAGAGGGTGCACTGCAAGATGAAACCAAGATCAACCTTTACCAGAATGATGGCAAGAAAAAAAAAAAAAAAGTATGGAGAAGGCGTGGTACAGCTCATGATCCAAAGCATACCACATCATCTGTAAAACATGGTGGAGGCTGTGTGATGGCTTGGGCGTGCATGGCTGCCAGTGGCACTGGGACACTAGTCTTATCCATGATGTGACACAGGACAGAAGCAGCCAAATGAATTCTGAGGTGTTCAGAGACATACTGTCTGCTCAAATCCAGGTAAATGCAGTCACATTGATTGGGAGGCGTTTCATAAGGGGGGGGGGGGGATAAATAACTGGCATGTAATATCAACGTTGGGTGTCTACTGCTTAACTGCCCACTAACAATCTCCAGAACTATTACCAGAACAGCATTAATATTCATGGTCAGCACCAAGTGTGATTGCAGAAAGAGAATGCAACGTGCGTGTTTTACACATACAATTATTATAAAAGTGCATGTGGCTTCAAACCTGCCTGCCAGCTCCTAAATTCTACAGATTAGTACAGGTCAGGATTACATAGTGAAATAGCATCATCACATTAGATGACAAGCATTTCTGTTGCCTAATATTCTACAGGATGAATATGTCAACCACCTTATTTCTAGGGCTGATAGTACTGAGCGTTTACTGGAGTTCTGTAGCTTTTTTTGTGGGTTTCTTGTTATTTAATTGGCCGCTCACATCCTGGAGTCTCTTCTCCAACTGCTTTTTCTTTTCCTGAGCCAACTCTTCCTTGGACTTTACCGCTTGCTTCTTCCCCGAGGCTGCTGGGAATGGGAAGCAATCAGCCAGACGCCAACATGAGAGGTTTTTGTACAACCTCCAGAGCAGTGTTTGCCAACCCTGCTCCTCAAGCCTCCATGACAAAGTGCACATTTTAAGGATATCCAGTGACAGGTGGGTTTAACAGAAATTTTATCACAGACACCTGCGATAAGCAAAGAATATCCCGAAAACCTGACCTGTTGAGGGGGGGGGTGGCTTGAGGATCAGAGTTGGAAAACACTGCTCTAAAGGGCTCTAGTGAGGAATTCTTGCGACTCCCAACAGGCCAAAGTTTAGCCATCATTGCTTGAGCACAGGAACATTGATCAAGGCAGCTAAACCAACTCCTGCCTCACAACCTCTGCTCATGCAATCATAAGCTTAAGACTGAGGGAAACTTTCAGCATTCAAGTTTCTAATAATAAAAACAGCTAGTAATTACTAGCAATAAATAGTAACAACAAATAATTTTTCCTATGATTGGGAACACCTCAGAATGGTTAATACTTTACTGGAGGAAAGTAATGAATAGAAGGGCAAAAAAGCATGGATATGAAAGGCAGTGGGATAGCTAAACTGCCATAAAATGCTTCAGGCCTGGCAAGTGAAAAAGCCAGCAAACTTCCACCACTTTGCAGAATGTGTCTTAACTATCCACAACTGCAATCATCTGTAGCAAAACCTTACCAAACGCATAAAGGGCCTAAGAACATCACAAAATATTTGTTAGAAAAGTTTCCATATTTGGCAAAACTTGATAAAAGGTTTAGAAAGTTTGATTTATTATAATGTGAACATTTGGCCATATATTATTTTTGAGCAGAATTGGACAAGCTGCATGGAAAATCATAACTGCAGCAGAAGACCAACAATTTGTTTTTGGCATCTTAAGACAGTTGTCACTAGAACATTGGCCTCTATTAAATATTTTCCCTCATCTCTTGCTTTAATAAAATGGTAAAATTTACTATTCCACTTCAATGTGCTTTCACTGACAGCTGTTTCAAGGATAAATAGAAGCGTAAATCTTAGTAGGGTGAACAGAGTTCCTGTTTTTTAATCTGATGTGGATGCTCCTATAGTGAGATTCCACTTGCTACATCTTGACTCTTCTTGTGCCTACCCATATTATAAAAACAGCAGCAGGGATGGTAGGAACCTCTCCTAATAGCCACAGCAAATGTAATGGCTTGGGAACTCAAAGCAGAGATCCCACCGAAAGATAAATTGTCAGGTGGGTTAAATCTTATCTATCCAAAACCAAAAGAGATGACCTTTTAAAAATATTTTTATTGCTTTTACCTGTTTAAATGAAAAAGTCCTTGAGCAAAGATATATATTATTAGCTATGAATATAGCAAATACAGCTGCCTATACTGTGTTTCAATGTTGTCATATTCTTTATGCAAGCTCAACCATAATTCTTTCTTTATAACAAATGTGATAGTGCTATTATGGTGTATTTTAGTTAAGAATTAAAGGACAACTGAAGCATTACATTACTGCTAATTTCGCAAAAGAAACACACCTGGCAAAAATTGTGTAGTTTACTCTACTTAGTGCCTTCTCCCCTAGCCCTGTTGTGCTGCATTACTTCATAAAGTAGTAAGCGTCACAACAAGTAATTTTTACCCCACTGCTCGTTCGACTTCTTGTGCTAATGATGAAATCCTGTAAAATGCAGCAACCTATAGAGCAACAACTGCCACTTAAAGCCAAATTTCTACTTTTACCTGGGGCATAGCTAAATATAAAGAACTATTACAGTTGGAGGGATTACTCACAGAACAGTTTGCGCTGTTTTTTTTGTAAACAAGATTTGACATATCTCTCAAGCTCCCTCAGTGTGGTGGGTTTCAGAGTCTCAAAATCGATTTCTATCTCGTCAGGATTGGAGTCTCTTAGGGATGGCTCCCGGGACTGTATGATGTGAACAACTCTACCCAGTTTTTCACCCGGGAGCCGGTTGATGTCTAAACTGAGTTGTCTCTTTTCATCATAGGTCATGGGGAGACCCTCGTCTTCCTCGTCCGAGTCATAGTTGGCAGACGGAGGCTGCTTCCCTACTTTCTTTTGTTGCTTGCTAGGGAGAAAAAAAAAAAATTAAAAATGAATACATAAAAGTTTAATCTATGTGTTTTGCAGAATCTTAGTCCTTGATAAAAGAAAAAAAACAACAGACTCTACTCCCCATTGGGGAACGGTAGTCCAGAAAAGCAATTACTGAACAACTTTGGGTGGACCTCTAAGAAGGAAAGTGATCTTTCCAGTGACATTGCGCCTCAGAGTTGTGTTTGCTAGTTAGGACAGGGATCACAGATTTCCAGAAAACACAAAGAATAATTTGTCCTATTTGCTAGAAAAAAACAAGCTTTAATTTAAGCATATGACCCAGCAACAGCTTTAATGGCAATCATTTAAACTATGTAAACACAGCCAAATATGGAGACACCTATACACTTCAGATAAAAAAAAAACCCTGAAGAATAACAAATACTAGTATTATGGTGTATCATATCATATATATATGTGCATATTTTATTTAATGCAAGTATTTTCCTTCTACTTTTGAATATTTTAGATAACAAGCCCTTGAATTCATCTGACCAACAAATATATAACCTTAAACTAAGTATTAATAGAAGATGGCAATTCTGAGTCACATTACAGGCCCGCAGGCTTTAGAAATGGGTAATAAAGATAATGCAATTCAGTAGTAGAGTCTCTTAAAGGAGTGGTGGGTCTGTCAGGGGTAAGCATACAAAATCAACTTTGTAGAAAGTCCCCAAGAATATAATCTTAAGGATATCTAAGTCTCAGAATATTTACATTATTGCTAAAATGCTCGATTCACCAAGTATTGGGCATTTCATTGAAACGAATATATAGCTGGTGTCACAGGAATCAACAGGGTGCACTAATGAAAACAGAACTGAAAGGAACTAAACAGACAAAGAACCTAACACTGGATTGTACAAAGGCTACAGTTAGGTCCATAAATATTTGGACAGAGACAACTTTTTTCTAATTTTGGTTCTGTACATTACCCCAATTAGTTTAAATGAAACAACTCAGATACAGTTGAACTGCAGACTTTCAGCTTTAATTCAGTGGGCTGAACAAAAAGATTGCATAAAAATGTGAGGAACTAAAGCCTTTTTTAACACAATCACTTCATTTCAGGGGCTCAAAAGTAATTGGACAAATTAAAAAGCTGAAAATAAAATGTTTTTTCTGTTTTTGCAGCTTAAGGATGGCTTGTTTCATCTGCATGGAGAGCTCCTTTGATGGCATGTTGTCTGTTCACAGCAAAATCTTCCACATACATGCGCCCCCCCCCCCTCCTCAAATCAACTCCAGGCCTTTTATCTGCTTAATTGATAATGACATAACGAAGGAATTGCCCACAGCAGCCCATGAATTAGGGTTTGAGTCAATTGTCCAATTACTTTTGAGCCCCTGAAATGAAGTGATTGGGTTAAAAAAAGGCTTTAGTTCCTCATTTTTATGCAATCTTTTTGTTCAACCCACTGAATTAAAGCTGAAAGTCTGCAGTTCAACTGCATCCGAGTTGTTTAATTTAAAATTTATTGTGGTAATGTACAGAACAAAAGTTAGAAAAAAGTTCTCTGTCCAAATATTTATGGACCTAACTGTATATGATAAACTTTTTTTGTTGTTGTCCGGTTATGTAGCATACCAGGTGAAACTAGTGATTATTTTAAATAATTGGAAATTCCCATACACAAGACACCGATCGTTCATTTAAATCTACAGCTGTGTCACTACAGTTATCACCCAAAGTAGGAAACTCATGGTGTCACCAGGCCCTACATCTTCTCCCAGGAGCAACTAAAGTTCCACTTTAGAAATCTGGCTGCAGGTAGGGCTTTATTGCAGAAAGGGACAGGCAATATCCCTTTTGCAATAGGCATTCTTACCTGCCTGATCGCTGGCTCAAATGTTTATATTTTTAGACACAAGGAAGTAGTAATTAAGTACAAGATAACTTCTCAAAAAAGGGTTTTTGTTGTTAAATGAGTTATAGATAAATGAGTCTAGAAACACAGGCAGAGTGGTTTTCTAGGATGGTTTAACCGTTAGATTTACGGCAGGTTTAAATAATTTGTATTTTTGTACTTTTTTCCTCATCAGTACATTTGTAATGTATTTTTTGTTTGCAATAACATGTGGGAAGGGGGTTTCTGCTTGAGGATATATATAATAAAAAAGCAGGTATTTGAGAACGCTAGCAGAGTAGTGTTCTATTCTATTTGCTGCAACATAACCATCTAGGACAGTGTTTCTCAACCAGCGCTCCTCGACAGCTTGCTAGGGATTTCTTGAGCAATGAGCAGCTTGTGACTCTCAGGTCAATTTAACAGATACCAATGTGGTAATCTTTTTGGCCTTTGGCCTTTTTGGCCATCTGTAAGGGTGACATTCTTCTCAATGGCCAGGAATGTAGAAGACAATTTTCCTGTGGTGGTCAGTAGGGCTGGGAAATTAGTAATTACACTGGGGAAAGGATTTTTGTTGAGTTAAATCGTACACTTGTTGTTTACTAATTTTTGGGTGGTACATCTAGAAATGACCCCAGTTGTTTTGGTATGACATCCAGTTTTTACGAAACAGGGTACCCTCCATTTTTGTCAAATAACAAAAAAAATTTACATACAATGAAATAATAACTTTAAAGTAAAGTACTGTTTATTTAAATTTCTTTTGTTCATACAAAGGATTTATTGTTACTCTAAAAACATTTTTTACAGTAAAACATTTGAAACATAATCGGGTAAGCGGTTAAGGTAAAAATTTACGCCTATAGCTTTTCCTGGAGTGTTCAGTGTTAGGACAATCCCGCCCGATGCTCCAACAATAGTCAGCCATCATATGTACATACCATCTACCCGGATACCGTCCTTCCATGACCTTCAAATCTTGGCGGAATTGTTCACCTTGTTCATCACTGACTGCACTAAGGTTTTCCGGGAAGTTAAAAAAGATGGCTATGCAGAAAATGCACCTTGATGCTCATATTGCAACCAAGATTTAGTAGCTCTCCAAGAGTTTCTGGAAAATTTCTGTGTAATTATTTGCTTGTGTGTTTCCAAGAAAGTCCTTGACAATGGCTTTGAATAATAACCAAGCATTCTTTTCAACTTCTAAAATTGTCCAGATAAAATGTTTATCTTTGATGAGCTGCTGAATCTGTGGACTATCAAACACACCAGCCTTTATTTTTTCAAATGACAAAAACTTTTTCAAAATTATTTACTTGAAACAGTCTCCTTCAGTTGGCAAAGCTTTAACAAACTGCTTCATCAGACCCAGTTTCATGTGCAAAATTGACACAGATGACCCAATTGTGTTGGTGATATTGCAACAACTCAATGACTCTTGTCATGACTATGTCTGGATATTCTTCACAAAGAGAAACTAAATGGCCAATTGTGACTGATCCAAATATATTGCCATTTTGTAGGGCGACACACTTTAAGCTTTGCTTTGAGCTATCGATGAATAGTCGCCATTCAGTTGAGTTATTGATTAGGATTCCCAGTTCCTCCATTAAACCAGGTATGTTATGGCAATACAAAAAGCCACTGTCAGATCTAAAGTACTGCAGAAATGCAATTTCTCTGGCTCAAAAGTATGATACCTTCGTTCCTTTTTCAAGTAAGTTTTCCCACGCAGTCCTGATGCTAGAAGTTCTGAAGCCTTCTTCGATAGTCCCAAATCACGTGCCAAATCACTCAACTCATGCTGATCAAATCCCTTACCAACGGAGTCCTCTTCAATTTCAAACTCTTCATCATTGTTGTCACCTAGTTAATCTCCATGATCATGTTCTTCAAGAGAGGTTAGTGTAAGGAAAACAGGCACCGGGATTTCATCTGAATGAGCAACTGGGCGTATAGCGGATGGTAGACTAGGATACTCTTATGTTACATTTATTTTTCTTGTTCTATCCTGAAGTTTTCACTATACAAAAGTAACAGTCACTGAAATGATCTCCTGGCTCTCGCCAAACCAGGTATACCAAATGGCATCTTACCACGTGTTTCCTTTGTCCACATCCGTAAACCCTAGACACACCTTATGAGCGGCCCAAGACTTATCTTGATCACCAAGTTTAACACAAGTTTAAATGCCAAATAGGATTACTCTACAAATGTGCTGATGTTTGCCGTTTGACTGGGAATGGTGAAACTGCCACAGATATAACAAAATTAATCAGGGTTGTTTAGGCACTTACGACGAGAAACCACAGAGCCAGACATCTGAAAGAAAGGAAATACGTGTGCAAGTAAAAAAATACATTTTGCTTATTCACTACATAGGGCAGCGCACAACCTCTGACTACACTGTCCTGCGTGTAAATGAATAGCCTATACAAATCCACGGTACAGTAATCGCATTAATATAAGCAGTAGAGAAAAAACCTGACGTGATAGAAGAAAACTAACTGCACTTTCAGAATCAGCATATCTTTTTAGTGTAAATAAGTTTAAAAATTGAAGTCAACAAAAAATTTGTTCAAAATTGTTCCCCAGTGTTATAGAAGGGTTCTCTAAAGACCTGAAAGTTATTTAATGGGCAGTAAGAGCCAGTGTTAAAGTCAGTTACCCATAGGTCGAGAAACACGTATTTAGGATGTTACTTACATAAAAGATATAAAACTTGGAAAAGCTATGATTTAATAGGTTATAATAGACATACTGTAGTTATCCAGTTCCTATGTGGATACAAGTTAGCAAGAATGCAGCTAAAAATTGTTGGTAATTACTCTTGTCCTGACCTATTGGGTGCAGGTGCCACTGTAATTGATGCAGAGCTGGCTGTCGTGCTGTTCGCTTTCTTTGTGGGAGCTTTCTTAGGTGGAACAGGTTTGGCCGGCTGGGCTGGCTTAATCTTCTTCTCTTCCTCCATTTTTACCTTATGCTTCTCTTTCCCTTTTTCCTTGTCTTTATCCTTTTTTTTCTTTTCTTTCTTTTTCTTTGGTTTGTTGACTGGCGCTTGTGACAACGCGGCAAGTTGCTCATGTACAGCCTTCAACTGGAAAAAAAAGGAGGGTAATTGCTACATCATAGGATTCAAATCCTCATGAATTGCCAAAAAAATGTCCTTTCTTGGTAAAACAGAAGACTGAATGGGAAAGAAATATAATATAAAAAAAACAATTTCATGACTGCTAACAGAGATGGAAATAATCCTGAAAACCGCAGGCTGACCAACACAAAAGACTCTTACCTTGCAACAAGCAACGTTGTCAGCATGCAGTGTGCTCCTTTAATCTCCCTAGCCGTAATCCTAACTGCGGATCGGGGTTAAATTTCAGTACCAAAAGCGGTAACCCTGAGCCCACCCGGGGTGGAATTGTAAAGGGAATTGTAAAGCTTACCTGGTCCCCACAACCCCGTTGCATCCCCTGGCGATGACAGGCAGGCATGGGATGTGCGAGCGTGCAGCTGGGGGGCAGTACCTAATTTAAAAAAAGTATTTCTAAATTTACCGCTTTGACATTGAAAAATACTGACATAATCAGAACAAGTGTGGCTCAGGGTTTATTTTCAGTGTCAAAAGCGCTAACCCTGAGCCGCACTCGAGGTGAAATTGCCAGGAAGTTTTAAAGTCCTATCTGGTTCACACGTTCCAGCGGCGTCCTCCAGTGGTTCCAGCTGCGTCCTCCAGCGGTGCCGGCATCTGTTTCCCCTGGCGATGCTGGCCGGGCATCGCCAGGCTACACAGATGTTGACTGGCATCTGCGTCCCTGGCGTGTAAACGTTGGCGGAGACGAGGCCAGGGGAAGCAGATGCTGGTCGGGCATCTGCTTGTGAGCCTTTGGCTGTAGGGCAGGACCGCGAGACTGGTAGTCATGAAATTTAAAATAATGAATATTTTTAAATGTACCGCTTTAACATTTAAGAATACTCATTATTCAGATCGCCAGGGAGGTTAAATGGCCATTTGACCATTTATCAGATCTGCCCTGTTGATTCTGCCAGAATAATCTCCTGGGGAAAAAAACACTAATTCAAGTTGTTTTACATTTATGTTGCTTTACAACATTGTAAATAAACAAATTACAGATATGACACAAAACCATTTTATTCAACAGCTGTTTTTTCCGGCATTCTAAACTATACCTCCAAAAAATAAATAAAATTGTTGTAAATAATGGCACATGTTGGGAAAAAAATTAAATCACTAAGCAATGAGGAAAAAAATATGGAATCAACCCAAAAAAATCCACTTTGTTGCACCTTCTCTGGCTATTTTTTGACAGTTTGAACTCTTTGGGGCATGGACTTCACTAATGAAAAAAATAATCATCAGACAGGTTCCAAATTTCTTGTAGAGCATTTGACAGAAAATCTTTATAGGATTGAGTCCTGTTATGGATCTTCCTCCATTTGGCTTCTCTTACAGTTTATCAAAGGGTTTTCTTTCACCAACAGGGAAACTTTGCATGGGTTTATAATGGTGCCAAATTTCAACACTAACAACAAAATATATGTTAAAAAAAAAACAATTTGTTATATGCAATTTATTATACAATATTATAAAAGCGTATCACAAAACGATAAATGCTTGCAAAATCAAATAATGACAATTCAGTAATCACATGATTTGTAATGATACACAATAACTTTTACAGTCCTTAACGGGTTTCACCAATAGGTTTCATCAGAAGGACAGAACATCATTAGTACCACATCTATGTATTTGTTCAGATAGTGGTTGATGATTAGGTTGGTATTATGTAATTCAAGCATTGATGTTGGAAAGCAAGATTATTTGTTTAAAATCCATACTGTCCAAAACACTATGGGGTCATATCACTCTTAACTGCACAATAAAGTCTGTGTTATGGATTTTGCAAGCATTTGTTGTTCTGTGATACGTTTTTATATTATTGTATAATTAATTGCAATTAATTGTTTTTTACCATATATTGTGTTGTTAGTGTTGATATTTGGCACCATTAAAACCCATGCAAAGTTTCCGTTGGGGAAAGAAAACCCTTTGGTATTTGTGAGTATTAGGGTGTGGTGCAATGTAAACAATTCTTCCATTCAAAACTTCTCTTACAGTTTATTAACAATGAGCCCAAATGTTTTTTATTTCTCTTGTTGTACTTTTTCTAGGCACATTGTTTGAATGAATTATTTATCCTGATGTCTTGCCGAGTTTACGTGCATGTTTCCCCTTTCCAGCTTTCCATTTTGCTTGTACTACCTCTAAGTTAGGCTAAGTACACATGTGCAATGGTTCCCATAAGATTGGCTCAGGACTGAAATCGGACGAGAACCTTGCGTGTGTACAGTGCCCATCATCCGAATGACCGTCATGGCGTAATGGAAGTGAAGAGGGAGAGAGAGCAGCGGTGTGCTGCTCTGTCGTCGCCCTCCCCTCTCCATAGAGTATGCACTGTGCAGTCATTAGTCGTTGGAAAGGATCGTGAAAGATCCTTTCAAACGACAATTATTGCACGTGTGTACATACCCTTAGTCCAGGTGACTAGGAACCACCACCATCTTTTGCCACGCTCCATGTTGAATTATCTTGTTATCAAGTTTTTTGATCCTTTCCATTGTTTTAACAGAAAGCTCTCATGTTTAGGTCATGTTTCCTTTAGTTAGCCAGGCACAACAGCTGGTTAAGGTGAACAAGCACTCTTAACTGTAGAATAACATGTCCATTTAAACTATTAACCAAGGTGATTTCATTTTTTTCCTGTGCTTGATCCAAACAAAAAATGTGCAGTTAATTACAACAAGTCGTGTCATATCTGGGACAAGTACCGTTGACAAATTTGCTACAAATTAAAAGAGATGAATCAAAGTCCTCTAAGAGTAATGATTCCATAATCTTTGCCAGAAGTGTAAAACAATGGGAAGGCATGTATTGCAGAGATGTACTGCACATGGAGTTGTTTTTTTATTGGTAATATTTTGCTCTCTTTTCACGTATGTGACTACATGTTGGAACTTTGCAAATATTATTGGTAGTGGATGGCTGTTGTATAGTGCCTTTATGGCTCAAATATTATGAAGTTCTGATCTGAGATTTGTAAGGATCTAGAACCATTTCTTATGAGAAATCATCATTAATACTATACATTACTTGCAAAATAACTCTTGTTTGTTGCTGTTCTTGTATTACACAGTTTTGGGTTGGCATACGACCCGTGAGGGCATTATTCTCTTTGTCTTCATATATTTTGCCACCACATATATATTTGCTACTGTTTACTGTTTCAAAACTGCTGAATGAAAAAAAAAAACAAAAAAAAAAAACAATATTTTCAAACAGTAGATCTGTTCATTCACAGGTCGAGCAAAGATTAAGATTTTCCAATAGTCTACACCATCGAAAAATTAAGATCCTTTTTAATTGTATGACAATTATGGATTTTTGTTTTTTAAATCAGCATTCCATTTTCATGCTGTCAGTTTACATAAAACATTTAGTTTGGGTAAATTTAGTATTTCTTGCTACAGTCACTAAACTGGACTGCCTATGTTGTTTTAGGCAGTTCCTGAATTGATTAAATGAGCTGCTAAAAACACAGAAAAAACCCATAGAGTTTTTGCAAAGCATTTTGTCCCTACCTGCTCCTGGAGTTCAGCCAACCGTGTGGCTCGCTCTTCCTCAGAGTCCGAGCTGTCAGTCTCAGAAGAGCTTTCCTCACTGGTGTGACTGCTCTTTACGTTCTTACTGACCACTAGAGCGGGTGCTGGAGGTGGGGTGGGGGCCTCCACAGGCTCATCTGGCATCTTTGCAAATCTCATCTCGAAAACATCCTGTGATAAGAACCAGAAATTGCAACAAGAGCCCAGAATATCTGTAGAGCACATATTGGTATAAGGAGGGAGAAGGGAACTGCCCAAACATGGAGAAAAAAAAAGAACAAACAAAAAACACATGCTTCCATGTAGTTGACTTAACTGCCAGTTAACATTACGACCTGGGCAGAGGTTAATGCTGAGTTGTGTGACCCAAAGGTACAGAATGTCACAAACTGTGTCAGCAAATATTAGAGTTGAATTCAGGTGAATAACTACAGTTGGTTTGGGTTTAGAATTGACAACAAGCTTTCTGCCAGCAAATCAAAAGGAAAACAAGCTCATTCGGCAATGGCATCTAAACCTCTTCAAGAGTCTCTTGACTCTTTAGGAGGAGCTGAGTAAAATCTTTATAGAATAGTAATTTACAAAAAAAAAAAAAAAAATTGGAAGTTTGTATTTCTTGTGCCCCCATTATTCTAACAATTACCCATTATGTAAATGTAATTTTTCTGTGAAGACATTTATTTAATACACCCTATAAAACCTAAATATGTACATGATAAAATGGCTGAAATGGAAATGGCTGGTTAAAAAGGAAAGCATGTCAATAACTAGTATGGGTAAAAGTAATCAAACATGGATATATGCATATAATTAGGAATTATGGACACCTAAAAAGAAAAAAAAATAATATAAACAAACTAGCAAACTAGCATATAAACAAACTAGCATATAAGCAAAGCAGCATAAATTCTGGTGCTTGCAGTTTCTGTAGTCATATAAGCTACACTGTTTGCAAAAGGCTGACACCTGTAGTAAACCATGTGTTTGAGTGCCAGTCACCTGCAATTTTCTGGCCATGGCGACCACCTCATGGTCAGGTGGGTTATACTTGTAACAGTTTGAAAACATTAACCGTATATCGGCAGCAAAGGCTTGAGGATCTTGATATTCCCGAGCATCCATTTTTTTCTACAAAGAAAGACACAAAACATAAATTGTGACATTACACCAAATGGTAAGTGAAAAAAAAAATCATGAAATTATCTAGTTATCAGGGTTTTTACTAATAAACAAATTCAGACCTCACAGTGCAAAATACTATATTTTATTCAAGTCTCCTCCAAATAAAACTTCTCTAAGCTACAAAGAGGGACCCACTATACTGTAAAATCAGAAATCATTCAGCAGTGGTCTGACACTGAATCCAAGCTTTCATTCAGTTATTGGAATGCTCCTGGTAGATTGGACAGCACTAGCCGGACTCAGCTGAAGAAGGGTTTATCAGGACTGTTCCTACACAATGGTTAGATCATAATTTTCTTTTCAGCTTTAAATAAAATAAAGTTTATGGGCTTTACAGCTCTTTTAAAACATATGTTATTAGATAAATGGTTTATTTTAGACAACTTTTACCAACAACTCATTTTTAAAATTATATAAACATATGTAAAGCCCTGAAGGATGACAACAGTAGAACCCCTAAAACATATCACAATGTTTTTACTTAGGAACTTTTCAAAAAAATAAATAAACAAATAAATAAAATAAAAAAAAAAATCATTGGATCATACGTTATAGTTGCCACGTTCTCACCTCAAAACAACCCAATTTGGGTAAGCATTTCTTGCAGCATGGTTAAAATTTGAATGAATAGAAAGCATTCAAACTCTATTTAAATAAAAGACACAAAGAAAATCCAGTACTCCACGCACACCCCATAATAACTACTTTAAAATATGTGTCTAAAGAGTCAAGAAGTGGGGAGCACACTTTACCACTTTGGTGTATAAATAGCAGATGCTTCTTTTATAAGATCATTTATACTGCCCTACAGTAAGTGAGATTTCAATGCTTGTAGTTGGGAATAACTTCATGCACCATCACAGCCATATTAAATTACCCTGAGCGTAGCAGTCTTGATCTTTTTCTTTTTTCCCCCAAATTGTGTGGGATTTTAAAATAGCCATGTGTGGGTATAACATTATGCTGGCCATAGACAGAGCACGGTTTAGGCAAAGTAATTAGAAACAAAACCTTGCAAAGAAAAAGTGTTAAAAAGCAATTAGATTTTCCACTTATTTCAGAGTTTCTTTTAAGTGGAAAAAGTTTAGCATCAGGAAGGGCTTTAATGCAGAAGGGGACAGGTGATGTCCCTTTTGCAGTAAGTATTCTTACCTGCCTGATAGCCATTTCATCTGTCAAACTTCACGGAGTTCAGTTCAGCATTGGCTGCCAGGATACCTGGCAGATCCTGCCTTCCCCGGTGGATGCCTGGAACTCCCATGCAACCGTGCGGGAGTTACATCATACCAGCCCAGCCCATTAAGATGACCGAGGATCAGAAAGCTAAAGTAAAGGAAGAAGATGGCAGCAACCTCGGCAGGTAGCGGGAACAGGTAAGTATCTCATGGGTTTGGTTTCCTATAAAGTTCTAGTGAATAGAACCTATTAACATGGAACCCAGCTATTCAAGATAAAGGCTCCAGCAAAAGTTGGTTGTCCATACCTTAACAGTACTAAGATCCATAGGATGTTTGATTATATCATGATAGTCATGTAACTCTAAAGCTTCAGCATCCACTGGTTTGTAGAAAGGCCAGGCATAAGCACCATGTTTCTTGGAAAGCATCTCCTTCAGGATACTGTCACAGTATTTGAGATGCTCTGTCAGTTTGCCTTTTTTCCCAGCATGCTGTTGGATATCTCCATCCTCCAAGTCCTTCTTTGGTGGCTTAATTGGGCGTCCTGTGCTTTCTCGTCTGTTGGCCACTTTTGCTTGCTTGGGATCATGTAGGGGGACAGGAGACTCACTACGGCTGGCGGTTATGGCAGAGGTTGTGGGGGTAGTGGTGTCTGCTTTTCTCTTCACCCCTTTTTTCTGGAAGAAAAAGAATTAGGTTGAGATTGATTTTCATTTTGGAGATGTTGTATCCCCTATGTACAGTAATATCAGTTCCTAAAACGTTTGGAGTTTATCAGTTAGCCAACCAGCGTAACTTTTTCTGTGCATTGATAATTATAGAATGGGACTGCATAAACGCAATGTCCAACAGTTTTTGTTTTCTTTTTTTTCGGACAAGAAAACGTAGGGCTGTATGATCTACAATACCAGTCTTGTTATATGTATTGACTAATTTCCCCTACTAAGAACATGTATGGTTGCTATAACGTATAACCCTCAGTTTTCCATTATTTGGAAAAATCAAAATGTCACGAACAAAAAGACAAAATTTTTCCTTCAAAAAAAAAAAAACATATATTCATGCAGTATGAAAATGCCAACATCATGCCACAGAACACAACATAGAAGATATTTCAAAAACAAAAAAAACAATATCACTGTGCTCCTTTCTAATATCTAACATCTATTTATAATATAAACACCAGCTGCTGGAAAATAAAAAAATACAAGTTTACAAAATAACCAATAGACCTATCAATAGTCAATTGTGTAAGACCACAATCTTCAATATATGCGGATTATGATCTTCTGTGCAGTATTTATTATATTTCTGTGCACTCTAATATCCACCACTATTGTATGGCATTTTAAGGAAGACAAACTCGTCAGAACATATGTGACCACTATGTAACTAGTAGATCTATTATCTCCACCTTATATGGTCTTCGTGGTAATGCCACCTCAAAACATCCTTCTATGTACCTCAAAATATAAAAAGCACTCCACATAGTTTAAAAGCACTTTTATTATTATATTAAAAAAGACAGTCTCCAAACACTACAGTAGATAAAATCTTGCAAACACTGCAGAGTTTAAATTTTTACAATTGACTATTGATATATTACAAATACAAATTTGTATTTTTAGAACTTTGTTTAAACATATAACCACAGTAAGTAAAATATATCAGTTAGGGCAGCAGATGTTTCATTCACATGAAATCCCAGTGCCGGTTTTCGTTACACTACCTCTCTTGATGAACATGATTATGGTGATGAACTAGGTGACAACAATGATGAAGAGTTTGAAATTGAAGAGGACTCCGTTGGTAAGGGATTTGATCAGCATGAGTTGAGTGATTTGGCACGTGATTTGGGACTATCGAAGAAGGCTTCAGAATTTCTAGCCTCAAGATTGCGTGAGAAAAACTTACTTGAAAAAGGAACAAAGGTATCGTACATTCGAACCAGAGAAATTGCATTTCTGCAATTAACCCTTTAATTAAGTACTTTAACCCCCCCCAACAATGTAATTCCGTCAGTTTTTTGATGCAAAAAGTGATCCTAATTTTTTTGCATAAAAAGTTTTGTTTATATTGTGGGCCTGTTTTCTTAGGATTAACTCCCGGGTATGATAATTATATTTATTATAATATAATCATAAATTATAAAATAAGAAATTATAAATAATAAATTATAAAAAATAATGAAATAATAGACCACAAAAATGTAATTTATCAAAAAATATCAAAAGGTCAGGCATTATAGTGGGCAAAATGTAAGTCAGAGCACTGGGCAATGATGTTTGGTACACTAAAATGTGCACCTTTATTTTTGTGCATCGCATCTTCCGGGTGATGCGAACAGCAATAGTAAATTCCGGGGGTGGTGCCAGCGGTGATTTCCAATGTAATATTGCTGCTCGCATCAGCAGTTAGATGTGATGCACAATGCAGAAGTCCTGCATTGTGCTTCGCATCTAACTGCTGATGTGAGCAGCGGCGTGGCCGGGACCCCGGGTGGTATTTAAAAGCAGATTACTCGGTAATCTGCTTTTAAATTTCCCGCCCTGCCATGCCCCCTAATTCAGAAACGTCCTGGCATTACAGCGGGACCATTACATCGCTGCTGGATCGCGGGGGAAAGGTAAGGGTGGCATCTAAACTTACCCCGAGTGTGACTCGGGATTACCACTTTTTGCAAGTAAAATCCACCCCGAGTCACACTCGGGATTACCGCTAGGGGGGTTAAAACTGACAGTGCCTTTGTGTATTGCCATAACATACCTGGTTTAATGGAGGAATTGGGAATTCCAATCTATAACTCAACTGAATGGCAACTATTCATCGATGGCTCAAAGTGGAGCTTAAAAAGTGTGTCCTCCTTCACAATGGCAATATATTTGGGTCAGTACCAATTGGTCATTCATTTTTTCTTTGTGAAGAATATGCAGACATAAAGAGAGTCATTGAGTTGTTGCAATATCACCAACACAATTGGGTCAATCTGTGTTGACCTTAAAATGGTATGCTTCCTTCTTGGTCAGAAACGCGGACACCAAGTATCCCTACTATCTGTGCATGTGGGACAGCAAAGCTCATGAGAGGCATTGGGGGGAAAGGAATTGGCCTCTAAGATCTGCCTTAAAACTAGGTGATCCAAACATTCTACATGAGCCACTTGTTAATAGAAAGAATATTATATTCCCGCCTCTGCACATGAATCTGGGTCTGATGAAGCAGTTCGCTAAAGCTTTGCCAACTGAAGGAGAATGTTTCAAGTACCTCATTTTGGCATTTCCTAGCCTGTCATTTGAAAAAAAATAAAGGCCGGTGTGTTTGATGGATCACAGATTCAGCAGCTCATCAAAGATGAACATTTCATCAGGACAATGTCAGAAGTTGAAAAGAATGCTTGGTTATTATTCAAAGCCATTGACAAGGACTTTCTTGGAAACACACAAGCACATAATTACACAGAAATTGTCCAGACATTCTTGGAGAGCTACAAAATGCTTGGCTGTAATATGAGTATCAAGGTGCATTTTATGCATAGCCATCTTTCTAACTTCCCGGAAAACCTTGGTGCATAGCAGTATTCACCACTGAATGTAAACAATTGTTACATGGAAGAATACGCACCACACGTTTCCCTTAAACTTCAATGACTGGGTGATGTTTTTAACTTCTCAATTTTCACTGATTTCCTTATCTGTTCTAGTACTTCAAAAATTCCACATAAAAACAATAATTTAACAGAAAAAAAGGTCAGATTCTAGTCATTACAGTATCTCTAGGCAAAACCTAATTTTTAGGCTTGGATGGAGTGGCATTATTGTAGAGATTCGCCATCCATTTGTCCTGCTAAAAGGATGAAAGGGGAAGGAAATCCAAGGCCTTGGAGCATAATCTGAACATAGGAGAAAGGAGGAGAAATCTTCCAGTTGAGCACGTTTATAATAAGAAATAATGAAGTAGCTCCGCAGGTAAAAACATTCTAGTAGTATAAAAATGGTTAGTACAGTACAAAAGCATCAATCATTAACAGGCTATATACTTCTATAATTAAATTACCTTAATGACAGGAGGTGCTGGTGGGACTACTGATGCTACTGGAACTGGGGCAGCTGCAGGAGACTGTGGTACTGTAGTGGCAGTTGAAGGGTTGACGTTTGCAGGTATGGTTGGCACAGGAGTGGCAGCGATAACTGCAGTCTGGGAAACTACAGGGGCAATATTTGTTAGCTGAACCATTGGACTCACAGTAGAGACAGAGGAGCCTTGTGCTGCAGCTGTAGGAAATAGTTAATTTTTTTTTTATTTTTTATAAAAATATATTTTTTTCAAACTAATGACACTTTTTACAAGTAAAAAAATGTTCACCACAGCCATTTCTGGCTTCTCTACAGGGAAGTAGGATAACTTATGTAAAAGA
The DNA here is from genome assembly GCF_032062135.1 of Pyxicephalus adspersus. Classification (NCBI taxonomy): domain Eukaryota; kingdom Metazoa; phylum Chordata; class Amphibia; order Anura; family Pyxicephalidae; genus Pyxicephalus; species Pyxicephalus adspersus. The sequence goes on along the minus strand of NC_092870.1, from coordinate 6,543,233 downwards.
GTACTGATATTTACACATACTTAATTTATGTATATATTTACACACCACACACAACAGTAGCAGAACATTTAAACTTGATGAACAGTGTAAGGAGTTATTTTCCAAAATACATCTGACTTTATGCCTATGCCATTTCTCATAGATGCTTTCTAAAATGAGAAAACCCAGTAGGGTACACATGCATAAAAGTTTTTTTTTTTTTTTTTTGGACAGAAAACTTTGTCATTAAACACTTGTTCATCATCACTAAACAAAACAGAGACCTCATGCAGAACCATTTTAAAAGTTAGGACACCTTTGTATCGCTCCCGTTGCCTTTCCACAGGTGGATAAGCTCGTCTTCCAGAACTGCGTTCCACCACGGTAGGTTTGGGGGAGGTGCGCTCCACTACAACTGGCTTGGGAGATGGATGTTTTTTCTCAACGTTTTTTTCTTTTTCTGCGATTACTGGAGAAAAAAAAAATTATCTTAAAAGGACACTATCATTTGCTGAATGGTATATTAAAACGCCATACTTGATCTAAATAAGAAATGAAGATCCGCTTTAGATGGTTGGGGCTCTTCCCCACATTACCTACTATGCGTAGGCTAAAAAGGTACCTCATTGCAGCTTCTGCCCAGTGACTTTGGTTACGTATGGATAGGAAGTGGTAACCACATAAGCTCCCAACCATTCGTATAAACCTAGCCTAAAGTATATGTGGCAAGTGCAGATCACTGGGGGGGGATCATCAAAGGATTGATTCCTTCACGGTGTTGATAAATTATAAGAGTATCTACTGATTGAATACATGGATGCTAAAATAGTTTTAGGTTTCTTTTTCATCTGACTTCATTAATATTACAGGCTTAGAAGTATAGAACGTGCAGTGTTGGGATCTACCGAACAACAATGTTCTGCTTTAGCAGAATATAGTTATAGCGAATGGCTACTTCATGACTGCAGAGACAATTTAAAAAATAATGTCACATATTACATAATAGTGCCCCTTTAACAAAACAGACTAATTCAGAGGATACCAAAACGCATAAACTTATGAATATTCAAGAAATAGAACGAAGAAAATTTTTTAAAACAACCTCAGACACAGCTTTCATTTAACCTCCCTAGCGGTTCATTTCTTTCCGGTTTTATATGTCTAAAAGCGGTACATTGTTTTTCATGAAAATTTATTTTACAGTAAAATATAGTATAATAAAGTTTCAAACACAAAATCATGTAAAAACAATAAATTGAATAAATTAAAAAATCTATATATTAAAAAAAAAATACACATTATACTCATACTATTATATATACTGCAAAATAAATGTTTTTGAAAACAATGTACTGCTTTTACACATAAAAATCCAATGTATTGCATTCAATACAGTTATTTTGTATTGAATGCAATACAAATGGATTTCCCGGCCCGCCGGCAACGTACACGCACAGACGTCACCGGGAACTCCCCGGTGACTCATCGGGTGCAGAAGCAGGAAGAAGGAAGTAGAAAGAAGATGGAAATCGCGGCGCGGGACGCCGGCGGATCAGGTAAGGCTCTATTTACTATTACCTTGCCATAGGTTTGTTTACATACCCCGAGTGTGACTCGGGGTTACCACTTGTAGCAACTTTTTTTCTACCCCGAGTCACACTCGGGGTTACCTCTAGGGAGGTTAATGTGTATTATATTGGATTTAAACCCCAACCAATTATAAAGAACTTGCTCTTTCTGGATAAATTGCCAGAATCTTACAAAACCATTAGAACACATAGAAGATGCAATAATAAACAGTTTAGTGCCTTGACTTTCTCTGGGTGTTTTTATTAGCATATATTATAAATACACGATAAATATACGAGCTGGCCCTAAATATTCATTCATTTTCCTGAATACAGGATGCTGTGCACAACTGCAAACATAAATGGCCTACATTTGGCCTAAAATGCAAAATGACTAGTTGATGCCAATGTCGTCATCCCCCCCTCCCCAAGACTCTACTGAAAAAATACCTTGAATTTGTGCCACTGGTGGGGTTGGCTTTTTCCCTTTTCCTTTTGGAATTGGGGGCAGCAATTCTACCTCCTCCTGGGGCATCTGTGCCACTTTCTGCAGGAATATCTTCTCCATGGCCTGGGCCATTAATACAATGTCATCTGTAGACTGAGAAAGATAAAATGGTTATGTTTAGTTAGCAACATAAAACACTGGGAGCCATGTTAATTGATGTGTATATTACTCATAAAAACCACATTTCCCCTGTACTCTATACAAGCATTAGGCTGCATACCAGCTAGAATGTGAATGATTGCTGCAGGCAACATAAATTTTTATCAAAACGAAAGAAAAGTAACAACTACATTAAGTTTTAACGCATTTTAAGTTACTAGAACAAATGTAGTCACTACAAATAGCTAACGTTTAGTGAATATGTAGGAATCATATTTAAATGAACTTTTGGTTAAAAAGATGTTTCAGGAGGCGAGGCCTGGCGCATGGCTGAGTAGGACGCGTGCTTTGAGCTCTCCCGTCCGCGGCCGGCATTTTCAGCTTTCCTGCAGCTTTCTTTTCCTCAGCACACAGATGGAAAAGCATGGACACCAGGACTCTGGTGTCTCCTCCTGTGGTGCCCGATCCCGTGAGATTGGCTTCAGCTCCGGCCACGAGGAGCCAGAAAGGAAGCAAGATAGCACCGACTGCAGATCACCCGGCAGCCTTAGATCCCCCTGCTGCAGCAACTCCACAGGTGAGCCCCTCTCCTTGGCACAGCAGCCCCAGAGATCCTCTCTCACAGACCCCCATGGCTACAAGCTGCCTCACAGGGGCACCATCCGCACTTCAGCATCCTCAGTGGGACTTGGAAACATACTTGCAAGCCCACCCCACTAAATCTGATTTAGAGAATATGGTTCAAAGGATGCAGAGCACTTACAAATAAGAAATGGGAGAACACAAGAGAGATCTTGGGAATAGAATTGAGGAAATTGAAAGTACAACAGATTACCTAAGGGGCCACCTCACTGAAAACACACTGAGGCCCCTAAATGCTCACTCCACTCTCCTACAACAAATCATCTATCAACATGACAATCTTGAAAACAGGAATAGGCGCAATATTATTAGAATAAGAGGGATCCCTGAAAGTATTGGCACTGATCCCAGCGGTAACTGCAGTGTTTAATTGTTTACTTTTTAACCACCTAGCCGTTAAGCCCGACCTTCGTACGGGCAAAAAAAAAAAGGCTAGGATGGTTAACCCCGTATTTTTGTCGCATCCATACTTACCTGGTCCCGCTGTGCTCATCCAGCGTCGTTTTCGTATTCCAGCGTCGTCCTCCGTCCATCGTCGTCCGTCGGTCTCCCTCTCCAGCGTCGGGTGCCAGCGGGACCGGTAAGATGCCGGCCAGCGGAACACAAGATACCGGCCAGCGGAACATAAGATGCCGGTCGGCTTCTTACCTGGTCCCGCTGATCGCCGATGATCCTTCTTCATCCAGCGCCGGGTGTCTTCTGAAGCGAGAAGCCGTCCGGCTGAGAAAAAAATAGCCGGACGGCTTCCCTGCGTGCGTGATGACGTCGGCGCGTGTGCGGGAAATTCAAATTCAAACTCATTCATTCATTTTGTATTGGATTCAATACAAACTCCTGTATTGAATCCAATACAAAATAATTCAAATAAATACAAAGTGTGTAATTGGTAAATTCAAACTGTCATTCTGTATTGGATTGAATACAAACTCCCGTATCCAATCCAATACAAAATATTATAAAATTAATACAAAGTACATACCTGGTAAATTCAAACGCTCATTTTATATTGGATTGAATACAAACTCCTGTATCCAATCCAATACAAAAAAATAAAAAAAAAATAAAATAAAAGTAAATAACTTGGAAATTCAATTTTTTTTTTTTTAAATGATTGTGTGTTTCAAACATATTTTATATTCATAATATCTACTAGAACCCTTGTTCGGACATATTTCTGTAAGTTACAGGTCAACAATTTAAAAAAAAAAATTCATGAAAAACAGTGGATCACTTTTGGTACAGAAATCTAGACCTCAGGTGGTTAAACTGAAAGATCATCACATTGAATTTGACAGGGTCCATAAAACTTTGGGGCCTCGAAACCAAGACCCTATGAGGCCTCGTGATAGTGTATGCAGGCTTCACTCCTTCGCCTGAAAGAGGATATTATGAGTGCGGCCCACGCACAAGCTTCCATCTTGTTTAACCTCCCCCAGCAGTAACCCCGTGTTAAAATGCTGAAAGCGGTAACCTCAAGACACACTCGGGGTAGCTAAAACAATGAAAAACAATAGTAAACAGAACCTTACCTGGTCCGCCGGCGTCCTTCAAGATCCCCGTCCTCTGCATCTGTTGAGTCACCGGAAAGCTCCCGGTGACATTGGTGTGTTGGGTCGGGGGCGCGGCGGGAACTTCAAATTATTTTGTATTGCATTTAATACAAAATAACTGTATTGAATTCAATAAAGTGGATTTATATGTCTAAAAGCAGTACAGTGTCTTTAATAAAAATGTATTTTACAGTATAATATAAAAGTATAATATTTATTTTTTTTAATTATTTTTTTTTTATTTAATTCATTATTTTGACATGATTTTGTGTTTCAAACTTTATTATACTCATATTATATTATACTGAAAAATAAATGTTCATAAAAAACAATGTACCACTTTTAGACATATAAATCTGGACAGAAATGAACCACCCAGGAGGTTAATGGCCTACCAATCATCCTCCTACAGGACTTGTCCGTCATGCTCTGACCCAATGTAGGGCTCTTAAACCCATCCTGGATAGCCTTAAGTCTCAGAATATTAAATACAGATGGGGCTTTCCATTACAGTTACTGGCCACCAATAATGGGTAAACAGCCTACCTTCATCAGTTGGCACACTTGCCTACTTTCCAGTGTTCCTTGGGACTAGTGGATCTTCCCTTACCTGACTGGCCTATACAGCTCCCACTTTTGGATCCTCCGTCTCCATCACCTTAGATACAAGGAGGACGCAAGTCTAATCGTACAATTTCCTCTCCACCCGCGGAGCAATATACTCGCAACCATTGACGAGGGCTGTGGCGATGTGTATATCCTACTCACCTCCCCTTTCTTGGGGTCACCCTTCCCAGGGACTTTGCTTGCCCTGGACCGCTGATGAGTATTTTCCTACTTGCCTTGGTTTAACTTATTGCAGTCATTACTAGTCCTGTTAATATTGTGGTATAACTGCACTACGATTTTTCTGTCTGCCCAATTCTTATGTTTACTATGAGAGTTTAGATGCATTTTTTTCTATGTGCCTTGTGATATAGGCTGGTTGTTGATGCCGGACGTGGGCGGGAGCCTTCTCCTGTCACGCCACCCATGTTACACCACTCAGGGATCTTGACGCAGGCTTTTGCGTCTTACACATTAGTTTTCCCTCCTTACTACCTATTCTCCCCAACACCCCCTGAATCCCCCTTCCCACTTAACCTTTAATCCTAATCCTCCCCTATGGGAACAGGAGCAAAGCACCAACTACACCTTTCTCACTCCACATATGACGATGGGGGTTGAACCATTTTCTTTGGCATCTCTTAAGAGGCTTGAATGTTGTGGACACATGGCACATCTCCCACCCTGTTGACAGGGATTATAGTTCTTACTCCTGTGCCCACTACACTTGCAGCCGCACAGATTTTTTTAATTGCACAAGCTCTACTTTATTTACAACCCCAACTTAGTATTGGTTTGTGGGTATGGTCCAACCACGCCCCTGTTCACTTGCAATTTGGTATTTTGCCCGCTGAAGGGCCCAGTGGTACATGGAGACTCAATGATAGTTTACTAGGTGACTTAGTCTGTATGGCTGAGATCAACGAAGCCATAACTACTTTTAATCTGGTACACGCACATGACATCACACATCCCATCACCCAATTGGAAGCCCTGAAATGTGTCCTCAGGGGGGTTTTTATTAGGCATGTCTCTCGCTTGAAAAAAGCTAGGTCAACCCAAATTCAGCAAGTTCTGGTCCAAATAGCCGATCAGGAGGCTATCCATAAACGTGACCTTCTGCCAGATACCCTGGTGGACCGCTCTAAAGCTAGGCGTAAGCTGTTGCGCATTTTAGATTCCCAATCCATGATAGCTAGGGATAAAGCAACAAGGCACTATAAGTTTGCAAACAAATGCGGCAGGCATCTTGCTTGTACTATCCACCCCAGACCCCCTAAAACCTCCATCTCTTATTAAAGCTGGGGGGGGGGGGGCTCAGGTACATGGTAACAGAGACATCGCTAGGGAATTTGAGACCTTCTACACCAAATTGTACAACCTCACAGGCACCTCCCCCCTCCCATTTCCCGGCTGAACACATTCACTCTTAAATTCAAGAGACTGCGCTCCCTACTCTGGACACCCACACCTCGGCTCAGTTGGATACTCCTCGGAGTGAAGAACTCCTGGGTGCTATCAAATCCCTCCAGTCCGGTAAATGTCCTGGCCCAGATGGTTCCCCTCCCCCGATTTTATAAGGCCTTGGCTTCTCCACTTTTGCCCGCCATGACCAGAGCATTTAATACAGTGGACCGTGATCACCCATTTTCTCCCGACATGCTTTCTAGCAAACATAGCGGTACTGCCCAAACCGGGTAAAGACCCGGCTTACTGTGGGAATTCTCGCCCCATTTCACTCCTCAATGTTGATATTAAATTAATTGCTAAGACTTTAGCTACTCGACTAGCACCACTACTCCCCTCCTTAATACATAGAGATCAAGTGGGCTTTACTACTCCGACCATACATCTCATTTCTCATATACAGAAACATAAAATCCCAGCTTGCCTAATCTCCATTGACACCGAAAAGGCCTTCGATAGGGTTAATTGGCAATTTTTGGAATTGATTTTGCAGAAGATCGGCCCATCTTTTGTACAAAAATTATAGCTCCTTATTCCAGGCCAGTGGCCAAAATTTTAGTCAATTAGATCCAATCTGAAAGATTTAATTTCTCCAATGGTACCAGACAAGGGTGCCCATTATCTCCCCTTCTCTTAGCCTTGGTAATGGAACATCTAGCCATCGCAATCTGATCTAACCCTTCAATCCAAGGTGTACTCACTCCCTCACATCATCATAAGGTGGCCCTTTATGCTGACAATGTTCTCCTTTCCATCACGCAGCCCCACACCTCTCTATCCTCAAGGAAATGGTCAGGTTTGGTTATTACAGTAACTTTAAAGTGAACCTTTCCAAAACAGAGGCCATAACCATCTCTTTATCTCCCAAAATGGCCTCACAATTATCCCAAAATTTCCCCTTTAAATGGTGTAATACTCACATCACATACCTATGGGTTTCTAATCCCACCAGATCTTACTTGCCTTTTCCAGCTCAGCTATGCTCCGCTGGACACTTGGCAAAAAATTCAGCTTTCTTGGTTTGGCAGGATACATGTATCAAAAATTGACTCGCTTCCCAAATTATTATATTCACGCTCGGACAGACAGGACCACTAGGCTATGGCTTGCACGGAGGTGGTGTGAGCCCTGAGAAGGGCCAAGGCGCAGAGTTTAAGCAGTAACCAGGTTTTCTCCAGAGCCTCTGATGGTAAGCATGTTGCGCGCTTGCGGTCCTTGGGCACACCCAGGTGGGCAAAGGTCGGTACCAAATCACTAAGATGAAGGATAGTTAAAAGAAGCCAGGGTCGAGACAGGCAGCAAGCAAGAAAGGTCAGGACAAACGCCAGGGGTCAAAAGCAAGGGATCCAGGAAACAGACAGCAATGACACAGAGGCCACTGCGGGCACAGGGAACACAGGAGACACTGGAAACAGCAGGAGGTACAGGTGATGCAGGGATATACACAGGCAGACAGGAACAGCACAGGGAAGTTGGCTGGGAACCAACAAACTGGACAACGTAGGGTTAACACAGGGGCTGGACACAGAAAACACTGGATTAAGCAGCAGGTGTACAGGAACTAGTTCACAGAACTTGGTAGCTTGGCACGTGTAATACTTGTTGCACGAACACAAAATGGAGTCTGAGAGCTAGCTAAATAGCCAGGGCTGGTTAGGAAGCTATTTTCTGATTGGCCAGCGGCATGGACGGAGTTGATAAAGCTTGGAAACAGAGGCACGCCCAGCATCAGAACTGCCCGCATGCGCAGGGGAGAGATGCCTGTGCTTTAGTGAGGAACAGGTAAGTGTGACATATATGTTTTTCAGACTGTTCCAATTTCTCCCCCTAAAATGTCATTTCGGACATTACATTCTCGGGCTATTAAATTTGTATGTGGTGGTTACCGTCCCAGGATTAAGCACCTATCTTTATGTAGGCGTAAAAAGGTTGGCAGTATAGGTCTGCCTGATTTTGTACTGTACCATGCCGCTGCCTTACTTACCAGGGTAATGGAGTGGCAAATCCAAACCGGAATGCAAAATATCCACTCGGCTGGAACAGGATCTGTCCTCCCTGGACCTAAGGGTGGTGGCCTGGACACAAACCTTCTTGGACTCCCCACACTGCTCCCTTTCTCCCCTTACCCTAGCGACCATAAAGATTTGCTGCTCTACTAGAGCTTGTCTTTCTCCTTCTTCTATACCCTCTCCTCTGACCCACTTATTCGATAATCCCTCCTTTCCTTTTGAGCTACACCAACACAGGATAGCAGGATTTACAGGGGAAAATTAGCCTCAAGCCAGACATTTTCTGGATCCGATCCTAGGTACTTTCATCCCTGCTGACTCAAGCCCAACGAGATCAGTATCTTGGTTGACTTCCATGCATCTTTCAACCAACATACACGGGCCCGACTGGGTTTGGGAAACTTTGTACTCAAACTACACCTCCTCCGCACCTGGTTTCCTTAATTTATCAAATTCTCATTGGTTATTATGACTCAGCCACACCTAAGTTTGTACCTATATGGCACAGAGACCTGGGACACGAGGTTGCAGAGTCGGACTTGCTAACAGCTTATGAACTCACGCATAAATCCTCGGTCTGTAGGAGAAAACTTCAAAATAGTGACACGATGGTATAGAGAGATCCTGTCAACCTCCACTGCATGTTCCCTTCTGCTTCTAGTGTTTGCTGGCGATGTGGGATTGAGGGAGATGATCTTCATATCTGGTGATCATGCCCGACTTTGCAACCGTTTTGGGATGAGGCGTTCACCATTTGCTCAGATTTGAATGGCTGAACCACCCTCCCCAGATTGTCCTCCCCTCCCATATCCTACCCTCCTTTATTTTCTTCTTTCCCTCTTTATAAGATTAACATACACATTGCAAGAAAAATGAACTGTTTTATTGTGTTTCTTTCCTGTTTATTGCTGTTATTCAGGTGACTTGCATTTTCATAAGCTCATATGCTGGACATTAAATATTACGTGTCAATCTCAAAAATTGTGTTTTTGCTACCTCAGTTTTTTGTTTTTGTATTGAGCCCTTGTCTGTTTGTTTGATGTTTATAACTATGTGCAAAATCAGTGCAAATCAGGAGACAAAGTGCCCGATAAAGCCAAACACACTTGGTCAGTTATTTGTCCTTCATCCCGCCCCCCTCCCCCCTTTGGGCAATATTTGGCAGGGTGAGTACAGATGGTTTCCGCTACTCCCGGGGTGCCAAACGATTACTGCTCCTTTCATCTGCAGTGGGAAGCAAATCTATTCTCCACTGTTGGATTTTACTTATCCTTCGATCCAGTTGTTGCTTACAAAGCTCCAACATCTATTCAAAATGGAATGGGTTGAGGCTTCCTACTCCAAAGAAACCAAAACCTCACAATTTTTGACACATGGGAGAGTTTCATTGAAACTCTGAACATAACCACTAAAACTCAACTCTATGTGTTTCATTCAAACTACCTGGTACTCCATCAGAACCTTAGGTGACACCCCCCATAACACTCCCCCCACCCACATATGTCAATTTCTCTTATTATTGTAACTGCATTGTTTGTCCTGAATACAAGTGTATGTACCTCAATAAAAATAAGTAAGAAAAGAAAACAACTGTTTTTTTGCCATATGTTCCTTTTAAAAGAAATGTTTACTAATTTTCGGTGTGGTCACCAGGTTTGAGGTATCTGTGTGGTGAAGTCTATCGAATATTAATCACTATGAGAAACACCCACTCTGCATGCAGACTGCTGGATAATTACATTGATTCATTCCGTGATTGCCTAAGCACAGAGAAAGGTTTTGTGTGAAAAGAGGGCGGGTTTTGCCATAAAAACTGGGCTATCCAAGGGGATTACCATGTCTAGCCCCTCCCCCTAGTCTTTTATACACCTGTTCCTGTCCTAGCAAGAATAAGCTTACTAGACTGCCAAATAGCTTAGAAAAATGTTTCCAGCTGGACCTGTGCTCTGGTCTCTTAAATTTTATAGACAATCACAATATATCGAATGGACACTCACCTTGTTGTAGATGTAACAGTTTGTAAACATGGTATTGAAGTCCTGCATGCATTCATTTGCACTCCAATAATAGTTATTTTCAAGTCTCTTTTTTATTGTCCCCATATCCATAGGATTCTTGATTATTTTGTGATAGTCCTACAAATAAAAATAATAATAGAGAGAGAACAAGGCCAGTTTCAGATGAGTTTTCACTAGAGTGTATAAAGTGTCAGCTCTGTGGTCTTTAATAAAAAAAAAAAAAGGCCAACATTTCAATAAATGTGACAAAATGTGGCAAAGCCAAGGACCTTACCATTTACCAGCACATCATACAGCCTCTAAGAGTAATCAAACATGCATTACAATGAAGTTAAATGTAGCTGTTTTCAGTATGTAATTTTTCAGTGCTTTTACATCATACCATTAGATTTGACTATGAAATTTATTAACTGCGGTCCCTTCAAATACCATAGGCATGGTTTAAAAGCAACAAAAACATCAAGCTGATAAGTTGTTTGACAGAGTAGCATCCCTGAAACACAAAAGTCTGAAAGTGACTTACAGGTAGGTTGAGCTTGATGCAGTCTACTGGCTGGTAGAAGGGCCAGGCAAATTGGTGCTTCCAAAGTGTCTTTACCACCACATTCTGCATGTACTGGAGTTGATTGGTCTTTCGACGCGGCTTGTTAGGGTTTGTTACCTCTAGAGGGGGTGGGTTCACTGGCCCCTGAGGTGCCTGAGCAGCGACAGTGGCAGCAGACATAATTGCCTGTCTTGGTTATTTCCTTTCACAGCAACTCTGAAGAGCAATCTCTTCCTTTACTGCCCCCAAAAGGGAAGGACATCACATTTAAGGGTCACACCATAGAACCTGAATGCAAAAACAAAAAATATATTTAGAAAAATTGGACGTTCCCACAAAATTCACACAACTTTTGTTTAGGAACTCAGGAAGATGCCAAACTCTAATTCAATCTGTATACATCCAAATGAGTTTCATATATTTTTAACTATATTTGCAAAGGTTTCAGAAACTTAGAAACAGAAGATATTTTATTTATGCATACTGCCATTGGATTTATAATATCATAGGAAAATACTACCAACTGCCTAGAATAAATCTTCCATAACCAATCTACCAAAAGTCATCTTTAAATGTCTAAAAGCGGTACATTGTTTTTCATGAAAATGTATTTTACAGTATAATATATTAGTATGAGTATAATAAAGTTTGAAACACAAAATCATGTAAAAATAATAAATTGAATACATTAAAAAAATCTATATAACATATATACATATACATACACATACATATATACACACATATATATATATATCCACAAATACGGAGAGAGAGAGAGAGAGAGAGATTTCGGAGGGAGAGAGAGAGAGAGAGAGAGATTTCGAGATACTTTATACTTTTATACTTTATACTTTACTGGCATACTAGATTTTTGGACAAAAACATAGTTGAAAAATGTAACCCTATGGGCCTACGCATTAAATTATTCTCTAACATTAAGAACCCCAAATCAATCAAAAACGAGTGGGAATCTGCCCTAAACAAATGTACAGAAACACTTATATTAATTTTGATTAATTACTACAAAAATGAACTGATGATGCTAAATCAAGAGGGATAAATAATGTATACCCACAATCTTTGTGTCATTAACTCAGATCCTTTCAAGGAGAGATATAGTTCACTATAATTACATCTTGAAAGATTTAACATGGACATTTATCATAAGAATTTACGTAGAGCTCTCCATCAACTAAAATCTAATAGAGATGTGGTTATTAAACCCTTAGATAAGGGAGGGAATATTGTTGTAATGGATAAAACCCACTATGAACGAATATGTATGGCAATATTGAATAATTCAGAATGATATAAACCGATTTCAGGTCTGATCATTAAGACATTCTTTGATGAATATTTATGATTTATAATGAACATTCTATGATTTATATTAAAAAAAAAAAAAAAACATTAGCATTTACTCCTAAGTGATCCAAATACATTGAAGTTCCTCAGTAGTTACCATCCTAACGTTACATATAGGAAAGCAACTTCATTAAAAGATTCTTTGGTACACAGCCACTACTCCACTTCAGAAGCAAACATAGCCGTTCCAGGTAATAGGAGATGCGGTCACTGCGCTCAGTGTCCCTGGTTAAATGAGCAAAAGGGGCTTGTCCTACCAATCAGTGGCATCCGATCAGACATAAGATTGACTGTACCCCTATAGGTATAATATATTTGATTTCATGTGTATGTGGCAGGTTTTATGTTTGAAAAACCCAAGAGGGCACATATATGAACACATTTATTCCAACAATAACGGCAAGATGACCACACCGATTAGCACCAAGGCACTCAACATAGCTTTAATACACAAGTAATTTCATTTTCTGCTTTGGAAAGGATATTCCCCAATCCAACGGGAGGCGATTTTGATAAGGCTTTTTTGAAAGCAGAATCATAATGGATCCATACTTAAAACGCCTTGACTCCCCCTGGTTTGAATGACTTGATGTCATTCAAACCATTTCTCTAATCAACTTAATTTGATTCTACTCTGACGCTTCTATTTTCACCATGATTCTTTTACGCTATTCTCTATGCTATTTCATTAAGGATTTTTGGCTTCCTTTGGTAAGCACCAACGTTGTCAAAGCACCAAAATAACAATGATTTAGAACTAATTGATTACACATTATCATCATTACTGTTATATCCAACGCGATACTGGAATTTCTGGTGACATATCTGTATATTTATAGTATTGACCTAAAGCTAGACAATTATTTGATATTAATCTCCCTAGTGGTCTAACTCCAAACTCCAAAACTCCGTCCAAATTTCCATGCAAAAAGCGGTACAATTTTTTGCATGGAAATTTATTTTTTATTGTAGGCTGTAATTCTTAGGCATAACTCACTGATATTTAATAAACATTTAAATTTAACAGTTTTGTTATATTTAATAACAAAACACAAAAATCTGTTAAACAAATAAAAAAAATATTTAAACATGTAATGTAAATATATATATAATATAATACATAGTTCTCCCCAGAGGTTTTTAGCCGGTTGCTCCGCCCGGCTGATTTGAATACCCCGCCCAGCTCTCATTCTCGGATGCACGGATCTCAGGCTGCTCTGTGCTCTGTGTCATCCTGTGCAGCCCTCATGTGAAGGAGACATAGGCAGCCCCGCCCCCATCTCATAGCACAAGCTCGGATTTCTGCCTGTGAAATGTATCCACTGCTAGCTGCCTGTGATCTCTGCATCCTCACAGCTCTGTGTACAAACCTCCATATCTCCTAATATGTATGTCACAATGACCTGTAATTTTCAGGGTGTACAGGGGACCCTCATAGATACTAGTTACTACAATTGTAGAACACTGAAACAATAAGAGGTTACTGGATACCCATGGCATAAACAACTGGAAGCACTAAATTTGCCGTGTTTTGCCACACCCCCTTTTTTACCACCCGGCTACAGCTTCCTACCACCCGGCTGAAAAAAATTTCTGGGGAGAACACTGTAATATATGAATATTTCTTTGTATTAGACTCAATACAGCTATTTTGTAATGAATCCAACACAAAATGATTTTAATTTCCAGCCAAACCGACCCATGTACCGACATTACCGAGAAACCCCGTGAATTGAATCTGCACTTCGCGGCTGGAGATAGAGGGAGGCAGACGTGTGTCTCCAGGACCTGCGGGGACCAGCAACAAAACAAGGTAAGTGGGTTTTATCCTGCTTTTAAGTACCCTAAGTCTGACTCTGGATTACCACTTTTTGCAAGTAAAATCGACCCCGAGTCAGACTCAGGATTACCGCTAGGGGGGTTAATAACCTTACGTCTGTACGAATTGCTGCATTGACACCTATTGTGATATATTTGAACATGTTACCATTTACATCTGTGTTTTCATAGTGGATCAACCCTTGAATGATATTAAGATATGTGAATAATATTGTAAATGCATTAAGATTATATGCAATTATACCTTTAGAATTTTGATTATTAATTTATGCATTTCCTGTTATTCATTAGTGTTTTGTGACACACTGCTATTTATGGGGTAAATAGGAAGCATTGGTTTCCTTAATTAAGAATTATTTATTAAAGCTACTCTCTATTATGTGTTGAATATTTACTATCACACTTTCTAAACATATCCATACATTACAAGCCTTGCTCTCCCTTACCAACAATTTTTTTGTTCCTAAATACTTTAATTTCTATCCACATGTCTGCATGGGTTACGAGGGACGGGAGGCACCCATATTTTTGAATGCCACCTTCACCAAGGCATGGACCACGGTTTATGCCTATGGTGTATTACTCCCTCGTTTGGGTCACCAAAAATCTTTTTGGTCACCTAGGACCCGATGTTTGGGAGGATTTCTCCTATCATTATGCCGGGTGAATCCATGCAAGCTCTGCAATTTGTTTCCTAGCAAAAACGGAAACATTGTCTACCTTATTTAAAACATTCCTGCCCCACTATGAGCGGTTACCATTATGCATAAATATCCTTTTCGCTTTGTCTAATTGCTCCGTTTTTTTGCCAGGAATTTCCACATATCACTTTCGTCATACGGAGGGCGGAAGTAACGCATCACCGTTTTGTCCCTCCCACTTACGCAATGCGGTAGGCAGAGGTGATGTTTTTCATCATCCTATTTACTTTGTTCTACCCCACTTCTGCCATCTTAAGACACCTATGACCAAATCAGCCTGAAGGCACCCTATCTCATCTGATTTCTGCTAAGCAAGCTTAAACCTGGTTAGTACTTGGATGGGAGACCGCCTGGGAACACCAGGTGCTGTAGGTTATACTAACACTATGAATAATGTGGTTTCTTTCCCTCACTTCTGCAAGAGTATCGCAACTTTGTATGCGATGTGTCACGTCCGCCCTTATAGTTACGATATTCCCCCAGTGAGGGGAACTTTCTCTCACTTTGTTTCCAGCTTTATTTAATACTCCTGACATGCACAGCAGGTGCTCCTTGTTAATAAATCAATTCATCATTGTTTTTGTTTTTTCCTTTATAAGGATTATCTGTGAGCAACACCACCTTGTAAGTGTGTGGTTGCTTGCTGCTAGGCTACCTTTGTCCATCCCTTGAGAGCTGGTACTAAGGTATAGAAATTTTTGTTTTATTCTTGATATTATATATACAATTTTTTTCTATCTTGTGTTTTTTGATCACCTTTTCTATATTTGATTACTGACTTACTTAATTGTTTTTTGGGGATCTAGAGGAGACCAACACAAATACATTACCACTAACATCTGCTTTTGACTGTTCTCTTTCTTACCATATCTGTAAGTTTATTGCTTAATTGGATTGTGATTATCCCTTTATTAGCTCAGATATCCATTGAGTCCATGAATTCTACTCTCTGTCTCAATGTAGAATACTCATATGGATCATGTAGCTGAGCTGCGCTTTTTTAGCAGCAATAACTAAGAATTGCCTTCAATCTGCACCATTGGTAAGCTTGCGATAAGACGTATACATTTTTTTCAGTCATTTTTCCATTATTCCCACGTTTATTTTCAGTATTATTCCTACCTTTTTAAACTTTTGTTGGGTTTATAATTATTATTTAGGTATATTTCGTCCCTCTTGACCTTTTGAGCATCATCAACTTATACTCTTACCAGCTCTTGCTAATGCATACTCAACTTGTGTTAATCCTGTTTTCCTACCTCTCACTGGTCATTTTTACCAGTTTTTTTAAAATTATAATTTCTTTTTTTTTTTTTTTTTTTTTTTTCTTTTTAAAGACAGATTACCTGAGGCAGCTCCTTTTCTATCCTTACCACTATATCTGCTAATGCTGAAGGTTGTTTCCTAGATGTAAGTACTACCATTTAAATTTATCATTTATAATCCTTTCCTTTTTTCCTCAATTCATTTTGGATTCTTTAAAAGACATATGTTGTCATGGTCAATAGGTTTCTTTTTCCTCTTTGTTTTTTTATTTTATTGTTTGATTACTGTACTGTGTTTAAAATAGAAAAATTGTAATTATAATAATATATTATAATGATAATAAAAAAAAAAAAATCAACAATTGTTGTGCTCCATGTTCCTATTGAAGCGATTTTCCATCACTTGAGAAAATTATGTAAATCTCTCCAATGGGAAAACAAGCTTCCATACCGCATAAAGTTTTTGCTAGTTTGGCTTTAACAATATTATAAAATATTTGTTTGGAACCACCTTTTCCCTGGGAACTCAGGGGAAATGTCATGTCAAACTTCATATAAGGAGGACATGGGTGTTTCTGGCTACTGGGGAGAATAGGTTTTTGCTGGAGTCTAGGATTTCCAATTATATAATTACAAATCTATAATTACAAATGAGCACCACAAACAAAATTTTTTCTGTTTGATGAAATTTGACTTTGCACATGGGTAAGTCAATGCACTGTGCACACAAAACACAGCCTTCTAAGCTGTATTGATTTCTGCAGTTCCTTCTTGGTGATTCTGCACAACATTATTGCTCATGTTGCTATCCTATCATGCTTACAGAAAAAAGGAGAAACACAAGGCAAAAAGAAGCCTATACAAGGAACAAGACATACACTTTCAAAGACAAACTTCTTTACTTAAAGAGCAAAGGGAAAAATGCAGCATATGGCGCTTTGGCACATCATTTCTTTCCAGTTGGTTTTATTTCTCCAATACGTAAGTAGGATTGGTCCCTGTACACAGCTCGGCTATGCTCAGTTTTGCCTGGTTTTGTCATGAGGATCTCCAGCAACTTGCACAATTTGTACTGTGAGAACAAAATTTACAAAGATATAAAACAACTTACTTTTGGAAAAGTAAATAAAATTACTTGAGAATATCAGAAATCCAGTCAGCACTTGTGTACTGTACTTCTGAATTTAAATTTAAGGACAATCAGGTAACCTGTAACTGAAACATTTATGACCGACAAAAAAAACGAGTATTGCAGAAAAGTACTGAATTTGTTAGCCTAATTAAAACCTTTCCTCGCTCCCCACCCCTTATTTCTTTTACACCTATCTCGGGTCAGTCACAATAGCTTACAACCAAACCAGGACCACCACTGGACAGATGGAAAAGAACTAAAGTATCTGCGTTTTTCATATTTACGGCAACAGGGGTACTAAATTCTTAAAAGCTGGAGTTACAGTTAAACAGCCCAGCATCATTAATAGCCAGCTGCCCTTTTAGTATATATGCACATCAAGCTAAAGATAAAAGCATTGGACATGAGCATAGATATGGCCTGCGATTATAAAAGTTACAACTATACGAAAAATATAAAAATCCCCAAGAGGCAGTAGAAGGTACAACTGGACAGATTGGCTGTTAGGAAATCATGTTCTGGGGCCCTTGGAAGTACCTAAACTTGGGAGAATATTTGTGTCCAAGACCTGATATGCTCATACTCATACCAAGTCAATGACTCAACTAATAGTTACAGGAGGTCTGCATCCTAACGAAGACTTAAGCCCTCGTAGGCAAAACTAATATTTCTGTCCTGCCAACACAATAACGCTGAATTCCTATAGTAGCAATAGTTGGTAGTCAGTGGGTTCACTGGTTGTAGCTTAACATTTTCTCAGACCTCACCCCAGCTGCAGCTTGGAACAATGAAGCATTATGGTCTACAGAGCTTAAAACACATTAGGTATTGTACTATTCCCCAATATTTAAAAGGGCAGGTAAAAACACCCTTAGAGTAGCATGATTACGTTAGCATTTTACAGCGGAGGTAAGGAAATATCAGCTGTAAACCAGCTAACATGGTCTTTGGAATGATCATCTTTATCATACAAAGATGAAGTTTTCTGATTATGAGAACATATCAAGTCAATTGCATCTTCCTTTTCAGGATAAAGTTGAAAAGGATGGAACAAGAGTAATCCGGGTAAACTATTGATATCAGGAAGATATCTATATAGTTTACATTTGTCATGCACCTACTGACCAGTGTATGGTTAGCCTACGAGGAATCTTAAACTTCTCAAAGTGGGAACTGTAAAATTTAATTGTATCTTTAACTTCTGTCCTGGTTACAACACTCATCAGGACAGAAAGACAGGATGCATCTCCCATGTAAGGAGACAGCAATAAACATCCAAAAATTTGAGAAACAAGTTTTGACCAGAGATAAAATCAAATGCAAGCAACTATTGGGTTGCAGAATAAAGCCAACTCTAAATAAGCAGACAGGCCACCAATGATGTAAAAAGCCATTGCATAGAAAAATGCTTTGTCCAACAATCAGTACTAGGACTGGGGTTTATGGAGATGAGCCAGATTTTAACCTTACCATGTTGCTATATCATACAGTTATACACATGTTACTTTGGATAGGAAAATGCTTTCAGAAAAAAAAAAAAAAAAAAAGATCAGTATCAAGGAGCACCATTATAAAACTCAGCAAAATATTTGCCTTGTATTTTTAGACACGTGTGTTGGTGCAATGTCGAACCATTCTTTTTGAAAAGAGTCCCAACTCCCTTTGGATACTTGCATTGCAGAAAACCAACATTGTGTGTGAACTACCTTGACACAACTAATGTTATGACGCATGTGTTTGTGTTACTGCACCACAGCATGCAAGCCAGAAGTGAATGAGTTAAAAAAAAAATTAAAGCCCAATAATTGCATTTTTAAAAATATATTTTCTATTGATTCCCAGTCCTGGTTGTAATATTTTCCCCTGATTCAGTCCTGTCCCCTACAGACTCACACACTATGCAATCTACTAAGGGCATCATTTACAACTCACTGCCCTTGATACAATGATGCAGATACTAAGCACAGAATTGGGGTTCAGCATAAAATGGGATACATATGTACAATCATAAAAAAAAAAAATACAATTATAAAAACAAAAAAATGACCTTTTTGAATAAAATGCTATCCATAGACCATTTTAGTGCTGACTGCCTGTCTAAAGCTGCGTACACACTTGCAATTTTTGTCGTTGGAAAGGATCTTTCACGATCCTTTCCCACGACAAGGGAGTGCACGATGCATGAACGGTGCTGTACATACAGCACCGTTCTGCTCTATGGAGAGGGGAGGGGGAGAGCGACGGAGCGGCACCCTGCTGCGCGCTCTCCCCCTTCCCTTTCATTAGGATCGGTCGTCGTCCATCGTCCGTGGATCCGGCAGGTCGGTCGTCCGGACGGACGATGGACGACACCGACTGTACACACGGCAGATTTTCGCCCGATAATTGGCCGATGCCGATTATCGGCCGATAAAAATCTGACGTGTACGTAGGTTAAAACATGATGTATTTTGTTCTGTAATCAGTAATAAAAGGAGGATCAGAGTACAGAATCATTGAACTTCTCCTTTAGAGCAGAGCAGTGTTTCTCAACATGGGTTCCATGGAAGCCTAGGGTTTCTCCAGAGGTTGATCTGCTACAGGTTCCTTGAGCAATGAGCAATTTGTACCCCCCAGGTCAGTTTAATTGACACCAATGATCTTTGTGGCTATCTGTAAAAGTGACATTCTTCCCACTGGCCACTAATTTAAAAGGCATTGTTCCTAGTAACCAACACACTAAAGTACCGTGGATATAGTAATTATAGCAGGGGGCTCCCTGAAGACCGAAGTTTTTTTTCAACGGTTCTTCTATGTTAAAAAGGTCAAGAAACACCGGAGTAAACCATACAAATGCCTACATTCTGGCTTTATGAACAGTACTAGATACTGCTCAGAGCAAGATTCTCTCTTCTATAAGCCTTCTCTAACAGAAGACATAACCTCCACAGCAGAGTGTGACTCAGGGTAAAAACAAAACGCTAAAACAATGATAACTACTACGTTACCTGGTCCGCCGGCGTCCTTCGTAATTCCATCTTCTCGCATCCTCTGGCCGGCGTCCTCTGCATCTGATGAGTCACCCGGGAGTTCCCGGTGACGTCTGTGCATGCGGCAGGAATTTCAAATTATTTTGAATTGCATTCAATACAAAATAACTGTATTGAATGCAATACAATGGATTTGTGTGTCTAAAAGCAGTACATTGTAAAATAAATTTTCATGAAAGACAGTATATTAGTAGGAGTATAATAAAGTTTAAAACACAAAATCATGTAAAAAAAATACATTTTAGAAAATAAATTTAATTAATTTATTGATTTGACATGATTTTGTGTGTCAAACTTTATTATACTGCAGTGTTCTCCCCAGAAATTTTTTTCAGCCGGGTGGTAAAACAGGGGGTGTGGCAAAACACGGCAAATTTAGTGCTCCCAGTTGTTTATGCCATGGGTATCCAGTAACCTCTTATTGTTTCAGTGTTCTACCTTCTTCCAATTATTTGTTACAACTTTGTAATGCCTGCTCCGTTAGTATATCCAATTTTTCTATTCTATGTACACAGGCCATAAGTGCCGGGCACCTACGATTGGTAACGGGCGGTAAGTGCCGGGCACCTACGATTGGTAACGGGCGGTAAGTGCCGGGCACCTACGATTGGTAA
>NC_092870.1:6499515-6520178 GCF_032062135.1 Pyxicephalus adspersus | reverse complement strand
TGACAGGTAGGTATATATTTAGGGGCCCCACCCCAATGCTCCTTGCTATGTTAGTGGCCCCCGGGGTCCCCAATTTGCACTTTCAATTTAGGACTCCTAGTTGCACTTTCCCCTGAAACAGCAAAACCAAAGTTCAATTTTCATAACTTTTTACATTTGTGACCCCCATATCTTGAAATTCTTTACAGCTGGGGGGCTGAAATTGTAATAACTAGTATCTATGAGGGTCCCCTGTACACCCTGAAAATTACAGGTCATTGTGACATACAGTTTACGAGATATGGAGGTTTCTACACAGAGAGCTGTGAGGATGCAGAATGGCATGCAGACTTTATACACACTGGATACATTTCACTGGCAGATTTTTTTAAAATAGAAATCCGAGCTCGTGCTATGAGATGGCTGCGTGTCTCCTTTACATGAAGGCTGAACTGTGTGTGCTCACCTGTCATGGGCAGCAATCCTCTGAACGGAGGGCACAGAGCAGCCTCACTGAGATCCGTGCATCCGAGGATGAGAGCTGCCGGGAGCTGGGCGGGGTATTCAAATCAGCCGGGCGGAGCAACCGGCTAAAAACCTCTGGGGAGAACTATGATACTCATACTGTAAAATAAATTTTCATGAAAAACAATGTACCGCTTTTAGACATTTAAATCTGGATAGATATGAACCACCCAGGGGGTTAAAACAGAGCTTTAGATCAACATTTAAATACAGACTCGTTTTAACCTTTCTTAAACTTTCTGGTTTCTGACTTTTAAGCAGAGGGGTACTTCATAATTGAAAAGTGGATTCTGTTGGATGATTACTCCTGAACAGAGTGGCAATGTAAGAGTATGAAAGGACAAATAATTAAAGAGGAAGAGTACAAGAAACTGAAAATGTAACTATTTGGAGACTGGGAATGAATATATGATTTTTAAAACAAAAGCAAGATCTTATTCCCTAAAAGAGGGATCATTTCTAAAATGTATCCTACTTCCCCAGAGGAGTGACAAATAGCTAATCAAACACCATATTCCTTTCTGAACAAATATTAAAAATGGTGTTTATTACCAGTGACCATAATAAACCTATTTATTTGGAAAGCCTATTATACCACTAAGGATCCAATGCTCAACACCAGAGGCAGGATTTCTTGTAGCTAGACATACCATAGAACTGAAAACCAGTTCAATTTTCACTAGAAGAGGGTATGCTTTAACCTCTGAGGAAATAGGTGGCCCTATATACATAAAGACACCATTTTTTTTTTCATACTTTAACAATAAAATACAGTACCACAGTCAATTTAAATAATGTTTAGGACATGGCCACAAACATAAGCATTAAAAAGGAAAACTATATTACCAAACTGGGCAGGAGGCAAATTGTTTTTGTAGCTCCAGCAAAATTGTTAATCATAGTAAGGATGCCATTCAGCCAAAATGAAACGGTGGTACCTAGCACAACCTATCTGATGGTAATAGCACAAGTAAAAGGTCAAAATGTAAAACTCATGAGTAAAACTGTATAGATAAGGTGGGGCTTTTTTTTAATCTAAAACTAGATTCTAAAGTCTAGAGTCCATAACTAGGTTGTCCAATTCAATATACAGCCTGTGGACTAGGAAGCTGCCTGACCAATGGTTTTCCCAGTAATTATGTGCTTCTAGTTTTGCTAGTAGAGCAGCAAGCTGCAGTCAGGTGCAACCTATGCAAGCTGTTCTTTACAGCTGGACAGCCCCTGAAAAGCTAGCCCAATGACTGCACAGTTCCTTCATGTGGCGGCCAGACGGACCACAAGTCAAATGGCTGAAGTCATGGTCAAATCTTTGGCAGTAGGGGATCCAGTGTCCAGCTACTTTCTGAAGGTGAATTCTGCAGGGTACAACTACAATTGAGGTCTGGTGAGTAATGAGGAAGGGAGTATGTCTGGCTCAATGGGAGAGGAAATTTGTACTATGGGGGAATTTTCGTTGAAAGAAGCTGTAAATTTTTGCATGGAGAATGAAATTCTATTTCTATCCTAATTCTTTTTTTCTGAAGATGACTAGTTGCTGAATAAAAAAGAAAAAAAAAAACTAAGTCTTAATTGAGACACCTTGATAACTACAGAAAACAGTTTCTTTATACGTCTATTTGTAAAAAAAAAAAAAAAAAAAAAAAAGAATACAAACTTTCTATAACATACCTAATTAGAAAACTAATAAAATGTATATAACAGAGCTATAAAGTCAAATATCTTTGACAATCCAAAACAGAGCTTGTCAAAGAGTACACAAGAACCGAATTCAGAAAACTTTTGTGGAACAATGCCATTACATCTTCAAACATGTCACAATGACATTAAAAGATCCTACAAGAATTCCTCACACTACAGCTACTGGAAAACGCCAGAATGCCATGGCTGGGACCCCAGTGCATTTTCCTCAAGTCCATTGGTTTGTGTTCATTCAGGCACACTGAAAACAAACCAATGCATTTTCCATTATGTTTAGTACTAGAGAAGAATTTCTGACCATTTTTAAAACTACACAAAAAGGCACTTGCAGTGTAATGCAATAAAGAGTGGAGAACATAAAGAAACAGCTAAAAACTTTAGATTGATACAAGACAAAGAAAGTGCTGTTTTGTGTAAATGCTGCTAACTTACTATAATATAAGCTGGCTGTTCTTAGGTGCTTGTAATAAGCAGCAGCTCAACACCCCAGACTAAAATGGATAGGTGGGCAGGTGGCAGCATCATTAGGAGGAGGAGGAGGAGGAGGAGGAGGAGGGCTGAACATAACACACAAATTCACAGCTGATGAAAGGGTTGAGTGTCAACAAACTGATGCAAATGTATAGCCAACTACCATCAAATACATGCCTTGCTGAGCCAGATGTATTAAATTTTCTTTAGAGACAGAAAAAGTAAAACTCAGAAAAGTTTAGCCTCTGTCAAAATAAGGGATTTCTAAACATGGGGTCATCTAGGAAGGTCACATCCAGTAAAGCCTGCAGCACATGTGCAATACACACCCTGGAGAGGCACATATGGGACTGCTTACATACACAATTATAACTTTCTAGCACAGAGAACTGGAAAAGAAAAAAAAATTGCAAGAGGAGATGTATCAATCAGTAAAATGCCAAATACAACATTTTCTATGCAAAACAACACACACAACAGCATCTTCAGACAACACAACTGTGAAACTCCTAACGTTGGCAATTGAAATAGAAAGATGAAAAGAGATTTCTGCTTGGCAGGAGGTATTGCATATGTACACTGTAAAGTCACAGAGTTGGAAATAGGTTTTAAATAAGGTCTAGATTATGTTGGGGTGAGCTAGGTGTGTTGTCCTGGAGGGGAAATAATTTAAATAAATATGTTTTGCTTTTAAAAATAATCTGGTAAAACTACACATAAAAATGCAAAAACAAAGTGAGAGCGTTTGTAAACAATGGAAAGAACATACATAGATCTGTCACAGGCAGTCCATTCTGACATACACAGCTAAAACAGAAATCATCCACCCTACATAAAATAATAATATGCAATCATACACAGAGCACTGCAATATGTATACACTCATTACTATTACCATTACTCAGTGCAGGGACAGTGAGGATTTCTACTACCTGTAATTAAAATAAATACACCAATAAAACAATAATACACAGCTGCTCCCAAATTGTACATACAGCAGTGGCTGCACAATGGTTTCGACAATCCGATGTAAAGCCCCTCCACTATATACAGAGGGTGTCTCGCCTCATAAGGCACACTCCCCCTGTAGCTGTTACCTCCGGACAGCCCCCACCATAGCAGTAATAATAATATTATTATTATCAACACTAACCCTCCCCCCTCCTTTTAGTAGGTCTTACCTGAAAACCGGCAACCAGGTTCCCCTCCCCCTTTCCTGCCGATGGCCAGAGTCCTCAGTCCTCCCCCTCCTCCAATGTTATCAGTCCTGGCCGCGACCGCTTTGTTAAATTGTATGTCTGCCTGAACAAAGGCAGGAACGTGTCCCCACTACTCCCGGAGCACTCACACAGGGCTGATCTGTAATTGAGAACGATGGATTACTTTCCCAGGGGCTCTGCCGCCCGCCTTGTCGTCCCCCCAGCGCCTCACTAGTAGAATAGGCAGCACCTACTAATCAACGCGCACGCGCTCTACGCGCAATGGCAGCTGGGACTTTTAGTCTGATGCTTTTGAATGACAGGATGAAAGGAGTACATCGACCAGCACAGACTACAAATCGCGATAGCACTGACGGCTTCCTACCTTTATTGGGGTATAATGGAACAACCGTAAGAAATAAATAGGACGGTAAAGTAAGCCATTTAGCTGGTACAACGTCCAATACAACCTGCTAGGGCGCCCCACTCTGTTTTGGGGGCTTCCACTGCACCGTGTAGCCCTGAAAATTAAGGGGAGGAACTAGGACCCCCCTCCTTTCTCATGCCTCCCACATGACACTTCCTTCCATTCTTCACTGAGAAGAGGTGATCGTACTCTTTCACAGGATCTAATGTTTAAATATACATTTTACATATAAATTTGCCTTATCTTCTAAATACAACACTCATACACAATAATACATCAATATATTTTGCAATGGGAAGTCACAGCTGTGCCATTCCATGGATGTGATAATGTCTGTACAGGGGTCAGGCAATAAACATATTTATCACACAGCAGACTGGAACTAGTCAGTAGTTCGGATGCTGCAATGATTAACAACTGGCATCATTTACAACAACTATAAAAATATTCCCAGCAAACAGGTTTCCAATTATATTGCTTCATGAATGATAATACCACTGTACACCATTTTTGGAGATGCAAAGGCCTTCTTTATCGAGACATGTCTTGACCTAGGTGCTATTCGTGGCTCTGATATGTTATGGTCTGACTGGTGATAACACAATAAGGCTGAATCTACATGGACATTTTCCCCAGCGTTTAACTTGAGGCTTTAAAAGCCCATGTTTAAAATTCCAATGGGCTAAGCTATACCAGTGCGTTTCTTTGAGGCACGTTTTTGAGCATTATAGATAATGCTTTCAACGTTTTAAAAAATTAAAACACAGGAAATTCCCCAATTGAAATCACTTGAAAACGGCAATGAAAGCTACCATTCAAATTCAATGGGGGCTTTTACAAGCATTTTTAGCAGGACTTTGGAATCTGGAAGCCCCCTTTAATAAGGAGACTCCCACCGCCGCCCCACCCTGGGGAATGAGTACAGGGGTACATAAAACCCCTTACTCATGCCCTGAAAGGGTTAAAAAAGTATGTGTAAAAGGGAAACCCTTTTCTCAGCCAATCACCGAGCAGAGCAATCCTCTGCCCTTCTTCATTGCTCCCTTTACATGCCTAAGGCTCGGTCTACACGGACAGTTTTAAAAACGCATGTAAACGTTCTTACCACGTTTATATGGGTTTTTATGCACTTTTACTAGCATTTTAAAGCTTGCCTTTAAACCGCTGGAAAACCTCTATGCAGCATTTTCCAGCGTTTTTACCGTGTTTACGTTTCAAGCACATATAAATGCGGGAAAACTTTGAAAAATGCTTTAAAACGCCCCAATTGAAATTAATAGAAGCGTTTACCTGCGTTTTCCCATGTTAACACTGCATTTTAATTTATTTAAAACGTTGCAAGGAGCATTATCTATAACGCTCAAAAATGTGTCTTAAAGAGACACCCCGGTGTAGATTAGCTTATTGGAATGCATGGGAATTTCAAACATGGGCCTTTAACCTCCCAACCGCTAACCCCGTACTTTTTCGTCCAAAAAATTTTTGCTACTTTCGATAACCCCGTACTTTTTCGTCTATAATAAAATCTCACTTACCTGGTCCCGCTGTGCTCATCAACGTCGGGTCCGTGTTCCAGCGTCGTCCTCCAGCGTCAGGTGTCCTCTCCTTAGAAGAGGAAGCCGGCTGGCTTTCTCTTCTACTTTTGGTACAGAAATCTAGAAATCAGTGTAACGCCCAGGTGGTTAAAGCCTCAGGTTAAATGCTGGGGAAAACGTCCGTGTAGACTAAACCTAAATGTGGATTTTTCTGTAAAAAATCTTGGTCTTTTTGGTATTATATTTGTTATAATATTTTGACCAAGGTGTAAATTATAGCATTGGATCCTTCCTCACAGACAGACTTTTTGATATATTGGAAATTTTCAGGTTCCCACAAATATGGGCACAAAATATTGGCTATTTTATAAAAGCTGCAAAGAGCATAACAATGCAAGCAGAAAAGTCAATGGTTCCAGGCACTGTGCTGCTCTAGAATTTTGACAGGTATAGAAGTGTAAAGTTTCATCTGCAACCCACTACTAAACAAACCACTTAAACGAGACACACATATGATATGGTAATTTACAGTGAGATGGTCAGGCAAAATCTTTCCTAAAAGAGAAGAACAATGAGAGAAAGAGCCAGTTTATGCACACACAGCCTAGGCAGGATCCTAGGACACTGTGGATGTCCAGGGGGCCTAGCTACAAACTTCATGTATCTGCAGTAAATCAGGAGCATAGTGGAGCTAGTCAAAGCTTTGCAACTTCTGTTCTGAGTCTCATGGGGGGGCATGCCAGTAAAGACAATGGAAAATGGACAAAACTGCTATCTTGCCTGTAACCCCATTCTGCCTTTATCCATCCAAGTAACATTTGGTAAGAGAGACGATATTTAAATAATCTCTATGCTTTACCTGTTTAGCAACTTTATTTCAACAGTACCTTATATTATACAACCTTCAACACAAAAACTTTAGGCTACCCAAACACATACCAGGCTTGGATCAAACAGTTCACATTGAAATGCACAATAAGCAAACAAAATTTGACAAAGTACCTCAGTCATTTTTGTAGGGCGATATGCTTTATAGCAGTAGTCGCCAATCTTTTCGGACTGCACATGCGCGGGGAGCTGGGTGTCACCCAAAGAAAGAAACTTCCTCCAGAGTGACGTCATCATGCCAGAACCTGCCTACTCTCCCATCGCAGGTCTGAGCCTGCGATAGGAGAGTGGGCGGTTTGTTTCCAGATACACAACCTGCCCACTGCTCTGAGCCTACAATCCGTACGGGAGACGTGGTCTGCCGCTCTGACTGGTGCGTCCCCCCCAGCAGGACCTTCTCAGGCCAGAGCCGCAGACCAGCAAAATTTTCTCGCAGAACACCGGTTGGTGACCACTGCTTTATATCATATGCCCCCCCACCCCAGCTTACCCAGTTGTAAAAAAAAAAAAGTATATATTTTTTATATATTTTTTATTTTGCTAAACATAAAAAAACAAGCAGGCACGTCTTACTTTATTTTATACAGGCCTTAGGTTTACACTTAGGTTTATTATGGCAAAGCACTTGCCAACAAAGAAATAAACCTGTAGGTATGCTATTGGTGCCAAGCAATTGTTGTCATTTGTCAAATATGGGAAAAGTGTATTCCCTGACCTTAATTTACTCTTAACTTGTTTCTGCAGTGAGCTATGATATGCCTACTGAAATAAAAGATGTCTTTGAATTGTTCAGAGGTGTTGTGTCTGGCATATATATGTGCCTATTTATTTAAGAGGTTCCAAATCACTAAATGCTTTTGTAAATGGCATTTCAATTAAGGATTTCACAGGCCAACATGTCATTTTCATCAGATATAATTTAATGTGGGCTTTGTAGTTTTTTTGATGCGGATTTCAAATCAGTTCAGTTTTTCTCTAGCACGTCTAGTTTTTGTGATGCAGCTAATTATATATTGTGTGAAATTTGTTATAAATAGCCCCAACATATTACAACATTTAACTACAGTTTTCTTTTTTTAACGTTAGAGACTGCACTAACTGCGAATGATTTCATTTGTCATCATGCCTAGAAATTGCCTTAATGATCTAGACAGTTTCTGTTATATGTGTGGTTCATTCATCTAATCGGCTATTTTTGCCGCGTCAACAAAAGTGGATTCTCAAGTAAAACTAAGCACAAAACTCTTTATTACTTTTCTCTACCACTAGAGATGAGCGAATCGAAGCTGACAAAGTGGAATTCGATTTGATTCGAATTTCTTTGCGATTCGTGGTAACAAATCACAATTCTTCCTGAAATGGAGGCTGCACGTCCAAGGACTTTAGAGATTCCACTACGATCTTTGGGCACTACAGGGGATGAATAGGGACTTGTCCCCATTCATCACCTGTAGTGCTCTGTATTCTTAGATAGTGAAACGCTATCTAAGAATAAAAAGAACAGCGCTGCAACAGCAATCGCTCTTGCCGTGCTGTGATTTTACTATGTATTCTTAGATAGAGTTTCTCTAAGAATACAGGGCACTAAAGGGGATGAATGGGGACAAGTCTACATTCATCCCTTGTAGTGCCTGGACATCTGCAGTTCAGTTTTGCCACTGTGACGTCACGTGGGAAACTGAACTGCAGTCCTCTGCAGTTCCACTACAATGTGCCTGGACATCTGCAGTTCAGTTTTGCCACTGTGACGTCACGTGGGAAACTGAACTGCAGTCCTCTGCAGTTCCACTACAATGCCCAGGAATTACAGGTGATGAATAGGGACTTGTCCCCATTCGTCACCTGTAGTGCCCTGTATTCTTAGATAGTGAAACTCTATCTAAGAATACATAGTGCAGCACTGCAACAGCAATCACGGTTGCCGCGCTGTGCTTTGCACTACGTATTCTTAGATAGAGTTTCTCTATCTAAGAATACAGGGCACAGGTGATGAATGGGGACAACTTAGTGATTAGGGGAGAGAAAATAATTAATCCCTTTCCCTCAGTTACAACATAACATAAACGCTTCTTCTATTTAATTGTTTTGTTGTGAAAAAAAAAAAAAACCCTGTGAAAATTTATCCAAATCGTAATTAATTTAGTGGAGTTACTGTAATATCTCTCTGTGATATATGGAGAGAGGAGAAAAAGCCTTCAATGCTTCATCTTTTAACAATTAATAAAATGAAATAAGAATTCATCTTTCTTTTTTACTTTATATTATACTAGTGGTACTGCGTATTTTCTTATTATATTCCATTTTTACTTTATCTAAACATAGCATGCCTATTTTTGCCAATCAGTTTAACATAAGATATATTTTTAAATAATCTTTTCATATTACATAACACATCAACAACACAACTTAGGCATATAGTGCTCGATCCATTGTGACCATATTTTTTGAAATTTAGAAACCGAAGCAGACAATATAGCTCTCATCTTCTCATTCACTAGAAACCAGGACATTTTATTCTTGACTTGTTGCACATTAGAAGTTGTGGACCACCAAGCCTTAGCCAAAACCATTTTGGCTGAAGTAAACAGGTACAATTTAAATTGAGTATTAGTACAGAAAAATGGTTTCAAACACAAAAGTGCCTCTGACGTTTTTTTAGGAAAGGCACGACCCACTAAGGTGTAAGCTATTTAATATATTCTCATCCATAATTTTCTTATTTTAGGACACTCCCACCATATATGATAGAGAGTTCCTGCTGTATTACATCCCCTAAAGCAGGGGTCTGCAACCTGCGGCTCCAGAGCCGCATGCGGCTCTTCAGCCTCCTTATTGTGGCTCCCTTCGGCTGCCGTGGGGAGATCTCTGATGGGGGATCCCCTTCCTCCCAAGACACTGCGGAGGAGGGGGATTCCCTATCCGGTGTTCTAATGAAAAAAATCTACCAGTGAAATAAATCTACTAGTGGAATACCAGCGAGAAGGATGTTACAGTAGTCCAGACGAGAAATGATAAGAGCATGTACAAGGAGTTTGGTGGTTTCAGGGGACAGGTAGGGGCGGATTTTGGAGATGTTGCGTAGGTGAAAGTGACAGGACCATTCTTAGCTTATTTAAATAATTGTTAATTCTTTTCTCTGTAAATAAATATCTTGTTATTTAAGATCTGTGTGATTATTAAGCTAAAAGAGACTGAGTAAAGATACAGCTTTCCAGAAAAGGGATAAGGGAAACAGGAAAATTTTCCTTCAGTCCTGCATGCAATGTTTAGCTTACCCAACAAGGATTGCAGCTCCTGCAAGGTAATCCTCCTCTCCACCACCCGTGCCCCCTCCTTTTGCAGCACTTTCAACTTGTCCGCCAGCAACCTGCACTCCATGGCCACCGTGTCAATAGTAATACCCAGAAACACTAATTCAGTTGATGGCCCTTCCCTCTTATCCCTAGCTAAGGGGATCCCAAATCACTCTGCCAGATACTGAAATTTAGCCAACAATACCTGACACGTTGTCCTCCCTGGCGGCCTGATGAACAGAAAATCATCCAGGTAATGTATCATTTGAGGACACCCTGGCCACCTCCTTAACCGCCTACTCCAAATAACTGCTAAATGTCTTGAACAAGGCGCACGATAACGAGACATCGGCAGACATTTGTCCACAAATATGGACCCATCCCACTGGCATCCCAAAAACCTTTGGCTCTCAGGGTGGACTGCCAGCAACCTGAATGCGGACTCAATCTCTGTCTTTGCTAGCAGAGCCCCTCTTCCGTATCTGCGAACCAATTTCAACGCACAATCAAAGGATGTATAGGATACGGAACACAGCGTTGGATCAATGGCTTCGTTCACCGAGCTCCCTGCTGGAAAAGACAGATGCTGTAGGAGCCAAAATTTATTCAGCTCCTTCTTTGGAACCACCCCCAATGGCAAAACCACTAACACTGCCACTGGCGCCTGCTTAATGGGGCCCCCTATGCGTCCCATCTCTACCACCTTCTGCAGCTTTGCTGTTACCACTTCAGGGTGCATTCTTGCTGACTTCAAAATTTGCGCCACTAGTGGTGGCTCCACCAATGAACACGGAATTCTAAAGACCACCGTGAACTCCTTCTCAATTAGCCTCGCCACCTTCCGATCTGGATACTTACTTAGGAACGGCCGCATGGGCTCTACTATCACTGGCATTTTCCCTTTTACCAGCACTTTATCCTCCACGGCCCCTCCCGAGCCTAAAGCATCTCGCAGCACCATGCGTTCCCCCATATCCGGCGCACTCATGCCTGAAACAACAAAAGCTGCCAAACTTGCACACTCCCTCGTTGTACTGCCAACACAGGCCTTTTTTATAGAAAGCCTCGAAAATCAACGGGATCCTGCCCCCCCCCCCCCCCCAAGGGAAGCATCTGAAAGGGCTGCCTGTGTCATCAGCTTCATCCACAGGCCTATCTCTTTGTGATCCCAACGAAGAAACGGACGAAACTGACGAAATTGCTTGTCATAACGCAACCACGACGACCCCCCGTAGACTCTATAAGCCTCCCAGATAGCGTCCAGGTAACAAAATAACGCCAATTTGCAAACGTCCATGGGATCAAAACATACTTCCTAGCCTCCTCCTCCCCCTTCTTCCACTCACCTGACAACTGCTCCAGATTGAACCGCTTTAACGGCAACAGGTAAAAAATATGAAAAATGAAAGAATCAGGTCTATTCTGTGTATACTGTTACATTTATCACTGTACGCTTGCATGATCACATTATCACATGTATGCAGTGATGTATGTACTTCCTGTACTTGCAGAAATCACTGCCCAGGGTTACAATTTGCATTTCTACCAAGTGCTAAAACGCTTGTAGAATCGAGGTAAAACGCGGTAAAACACGGATAAACGCGGCATAGACGTTTTTCAGCTTTTTCCAGCATTTAAAAAAAGTTTTAAAACGTTAGAATAAGTGCATAAAAACGCTTATAAACGCAGTAGGAACGTTTACATGCCTTTTTACAAAACGTCCATGTAGACCCAGCCTAAGTGCATAAAAACGCTTATAAACGCAGTAGGAACGTTTACATGCCTTTTTACAAAACGTCCATGTAGACCCAGTTAGCCATATATTTTTATGGTGAAGGTATATAAACAACATGCTTGCAATTTAGACAGGATCTGAAAGTAAATTTTTGGAATTTCTGAGGAAATTACTACAGAACTCCTTTAGTCTCAAATTCACCACGACTTATAGTACTACCAGTATAGCATTTCTTGATCTGGAATTGAAATTAACTAATAAAGGTGAGATAACAGCTAAAGTTTACATGAAATCAACGGCCGGCAATACTATACTGGCCAAAAGTGCTCATCCCACTACTTTTTTTTTAAAGTATACCATATTCCCAGTACATGAGGATAAAAAGAAACTGTACCAACCCAGATGATTTTATAATACAATCGAAAAGGATTAAGTGACAGACTTTTAACAAGAGGCCCTATCAAAAAGTTAAAAAATGGATAGAGGAGAAATGATCTTTAGTCATAAAAGAAAAAAAGAGGAACCTTCCACCACTAGAGTTATAACAAAATATACACAAGAACATGATGAGATTCAAAAATGTATAAAAAATATTGGGCAATTTTGTTAGAGGACCCAAATATTAGCAAATGTATGGAAATTCCCCATCAATAACATACTGTAGAGCCCCATCCTTAAGGGATAAATTAGTCAGAAGTCATTTTGAAACCCCTAGGGGAGCAGTAGATGTACCCAAAGGAACTAAATGCTGTGGAAAGTGTAAAGAATGTAGGTGGATATATCAACCAGGAGACAGTAAATACATTCTCCCACAAGGGGTATATTTAAAGGGATGTGAATTAGCTACATGTGAAACTGAGGCACCCAGAACAACAAGAAGGAAGACTGGGGAGTTGGTGAATAAAAACACCTGGTCCTAGATGAGAGTAGGCAGTATACAGGTACATGGTTCAAAAGAAACTTTTATCAAGGAGCACTAATGCGCACTACGTGGGACTCCTAAAAAAAACCCAGATAAAAAGGAGAAGGAATGAGGGAGTACACAGGTGAATGTGAATATGCTTTGACTCTAACTAGAAGTAAATTGAAATACTATTTATTTTTAGGTAAGCACATGTGAGCTTTGTAGCTAAAACCGGGTATATTATTGTATGTAAAAATGGCAAAAGAAAGAAACTCTTTGAGAAAATTTAATTTTAATTATGGGGAGATTGGCTTAACTCCCATGCATAGTTATTTGAATTTCAATTGGTATATATAGAGATTTAAAAAATGTAATTGATACCATCTATAGGTGACGAATGCAGTTATCTTGAATTTAGTGGAAACTGCTAACCACAGGTGAAATCTTATCACCGCACGCATAGTCGCTAAACAAGGATATTTTAAAGTAAATCAGACAACTATGTTTCGTTCTTACATACACAAATACATGTTGAACTACTTTGTGAGGAAAGAATAGGTTATATACTTGAAACATCAAAACAAATAGGTGCATCTTTGGACTTCATGGCTTCATTAAAAATTCAATATGAAAATGAAATGACAAGATGTTTTATTATTTAAAAAAAATATATTTTCTGTTTTGAAACAGATCATTTTGTTGCGATAAATACGTTGTATCCTTCTGAAAAAGCCTTTGGGTGAAACGCGTCAAGGATGGTTGAACGCAATACAATAGAAATATGAAATGTTTAGTGTTATAAAATGTACTATGTTATAATGGATATCTATCGACACAAGTTGAATTTGTCTTGATTGTTTTTAAAGATTTACATAATAAATTGGTATTTTATCATTTTAATATTGATTAATTCATCGGTAGGCACCTGAAAAATCCCCTAGCATTCTAATTCTGTCCATATTTCCACGCAAAAAGCATAACATTTTTTTTCATGGAAATTTATTTTACATTGTAGGCCTTTAATTCTTGGGCTCACTGAAAAATGTCCAATAATTAATACATTTAATAATAAACTTTAAATTAAAAAAACACAAAAATCTGGTAAATAAAAAATAGTGAAACATGTAATATAACTGTACAGTAGCATGTATAATATATATATAATATAATTATATATATATATTGTGGGATCATCAGTGTATAGCAGTAATCAGACAGCAGCCTTCAAAATGCAATTGAACACAGGATTCAGCCTGTGTTTATTAGCACAACAATAAACAAATGGCTCGTCTGAGCAACTAAATGCACTCACTTTTGGTGGTCCCTCTCTGACTACCACAAAGTTACAGCAATGTCCAAGAAACAATACGGCAGTCCTTTAAAGCAAACAAAGCAACATGTTTCATGTTTCTGCCTCTGGCAGAGCCCTATTGCCTTCCAACACTGAGCATTACCTGAGCTCTTTCTCCCTCTCTGACCGATCACTTCCTCTTCCTTGCACCTAAGTGCAGGTGAATATTTCACAATCAGGGTTGGTCCGGCTCCAGGGCCCTAAAGAACCTGGTTTTTCGTCCCAAAACATATACAGAAACAACTACTCTCTTTCCCTGGAGCTATTAACACTTTCCTGACATTTTATTAGTGGCGCCACATACCTGCCCTCCAACACTATTCCTGTCATTTTTAGGGACACTCTGTCACAATATATATATATATATATATATATATATATATATATATATATATATATAAAGATTTATTTGTATTGGACTCAATACAGCTATTTTGTTTGTTTTCTAATACAAAATCATTTGAATTTCCCGCTGCTCCTCCCGCCCACACCGACGCATTCACTGATGTCATCGGGAAACCCAGGAGACCGTCTCTGCAGTCGCCGGCTGAAGATCGAAGAAAGAAGACGTGTCCCGAGGAGCTGCAGGGACCAGCAGGACGCCAGGGGATGACAACAGAACAAGGTAAGTGGGTTTTTTTATGTTTTTAGCGACCCCGAGTCACACTCGGTAATACCGCTAGGGGGGTTAAAGAAACAAAGATTGGGTTTAAATATACTTTTCTGTACCACCTACTTTACTTTTTATAAATGCCACCAACTTTTCTGAATAAATCAGAACAATAACACATTTTGATTGTTCTCACACATTTCTGTAAAAGCTCCATCTATAGCAAGACGTCTCTGTTCGTTCAAGAGAGAAATACGTTCAACTTTTTCAATATTCTAATGGTTGAATCATAGAAAACTTGATATAGTAGACCCTAATGCTGAGAAACTTTGAGTACAGTCTCATCTAGTGTATGTTCTATGCATTTCAATCTATGACCTAGACCTTGGAAATCTTGTTTAAGATACAGAGTGAGTTTAGAGGTTGCCTTTTTAGCTCTCTTTGAACCAAATCAGCAAAGAAAGCGTTTAAAATTGAGTAAGCATGTTCGTAACCGCCATATTTCGAAATGGATGAAAAAGCTTTCGACAAAGTAAAATGGCCCTACTTATATGCTCTATTAGCACCCTGAGGGTTTGGACCAAACTTTTCAAATTATGTCTGTTTTCTATACACAAATCCTACCACCTCCCTAATAATCAATAAGTAGTTGTCCCAACCTCTCCAGACGGGTGTTTTCTGTTCCCTCTCCTTTTTAATATCACCCTTGATCCTCTCTTGCGTCTCCTAATTTCCAACGTGCATTTCACGGGTATAGCTTTCGGAAACACGGAAATTAAACTGACAGCTTTTGCAGATGATGTCCTCCTACTCATTTCCAACCCCAAAACCTCCCTCCCTGTCAACATGGACCTTCTATCCCACTTCGGTCGTGTATCCGGATACTCTATCATTTTCGGCAAGTCAGTGGGCCTATATCTGTATCCCAAACCAAATTGGAACAATCAATTTCCATTCCAATACAAATTAAGTTTCAGATACCTAGGGGTACAAATCCACAAAAACCCTGCCCGACTTTATGAAAATAACTTCTCATCGGCTCTACGCACCATGCAAGGATCCTTCAAATCATGGTCTTCGCTCTCCCTCTCTTTTATGGGACACATAGCACTGATAAAAATGGTAGCTTTCACCAGGCTGCTGTTTTTTTTCTTCAGGCACTCCCTATCTTCCTTACACCCAAGCAAACCCAGTACGTCAATGGTTTGCTGAGGAATTTCATTTGGTGTATAAAAACACTCCAGGTTTGACATTCCCCAGCGTGCTTGTCTCAAGATTCACTTCATGCCCTAAGTGTGCATATGATAAGGTTCCTCTGGAACATGCACCATGGAATTGTCCTGTTATTTCCTGTTTTTGGAAAAAAGTTTGATTTTATGTA
This sequence comes from Pyxicephalus adspersus, assembly GCF_032062135.1. Taxonomy (NCBI): domain Eukaryota; kingdom Metazoa; phylum Chordata; class Amphibia; order Anura; family Pyxicephalidae; genus Pyxicephalus; species Pyxicephalus adspersus. The sequence goes on along the minus strand of NC_092870.1, from coordinate 6,504,182 downwards.
TTTGGTTACAGGGCATGCTAGACCTGTGTATCAACATTTTCCATGATGCTTCTAGACTGTCATCTCTTACCGGGACTCAAACACGGACATCAGTTTCTAAATTTGAGCATCTCTGCCTCCTAGCTGCTAAGAAATGTATTCCTAAACAATGGATTAAACCCCTCCCTCCCAGTACTTCCCAGCTTTTAAATTACCTCCAGACATGATGGTAGTTAATAAAACAGAGGCCACCCAACATCGTGACACCCACACACACAAATTCTTTGACACTCGGATGCAGTATCTAGAATATACTCTGTTGCCCACTCAACCTAAAAAAATAATTGAACTTTTCCGTCATACAGTTTGGTATGACACTAGAAATCTGGGCACATCTTAGTATATATGTGATCTGGTAGGGTTAGCCACCTACCGGGGGCCAAAAGTTGGATGGCTATTGATATTCAATTTATTGGTATTGTGTATTATCCCTGGAATTCATTGTGAAGATGTGTTAGTTGTGACGCGTCTGGTTCTTGATGTTATTAGAGCAACTGGTTTTATTATCTGTTCCATGTGTTTTACCCATTTGTTATGTTATGGGTTACAGTTTGTTGATTTTGCTGATTCGACTCTTCAATTGGAGATATGGAAAATGGTGGCAGAATATGATTGTACTGATATCCCACTTTTTGTTGTCTGCTTATGTGTATTTTTATTTCTGCCAAGAAATATTAAAAAAAAAAACACTCCAGGATCTGCCAATCAATTCTCCATCAACCAGTGTCCAATAGTGGCCTCAATCTATCAAATATTGCACTATAAAATGAGGCATCACTACTACGCATCCTCAAGGATTGGCTCCTTGGCACCTCCATATATACTAATTTAAACAAAGACTTTGCTCTTAGTGCCCCCTTACATCCTATTTTTCTATTACATCTCCACAAAGAGCTTTCACCTGACACCATTGAACACAACATGCTATTATTTTCACAATGGCACCTCTGGCACACCATTTGCAACAAAGCACTGCTCAATGACCACACCTCTCTTTTTCTCCCTCTGTGGGGGAATTCTGATTTCACTACTGGACATACTTCCCCTATTTTGGGCTTGGACAGACTCAGGTCTATCCTCAGTTTGATCATTACTAAACCCCAAAACATGCAAGCCCTATTCTATTACTGAACTACAATCAGAACACTTAAAAACCGCATGTAATTTGTTTGCTTTCTTCAGTCAGGCAACTACAGTTCCTCAATCACTCATTCCTTTCGGCCATAGACTGGAATAATCCCTTAAACACTATGCTATTAGGTCTCCCATTCTTTTCCAAAGCAATTTCCACATTCTATAGATTCCTCAAGGAAGATCTAGATTACACCACATTGACCACGGGCCTGGTCGCCTGACCACAACATTTTCCCAACATAGAAATATCATCCCTGCTGCAAATGTTGAGTGTCCTGGAAAGCGGTGCCATCGGTACAATACTGTCACGCCTCCACGGGGCCAAGTGGTGGACCCACTGTGTCACCTACCCAGTGGGTGGAGATGTGCACGGGGTGCAGGGTCAAAGCAGTAGCTTGGTCTTCTCCAGAGCCTCTAGAGGTGAGGTTGTTGTGCGGCAAGCTACTGCCAGGTTGCGGCCTCTGTGCCCGCCAAAGCAGGTGACTGCTGACAAGCAGAAACCAAAACGTAGTGCCAGAGGGAAATACAAAAGAGTAGTCAAACGAGCCAAAGGTCAGGGCAGGCAGCAAACAAGTATAGTCAGGAAACAGGCAAAAGGTCAGGGCAGGCAGCAAACAAGTATAGTCAGGAAACAGTCAAAAGGTCAGGACAGGCAGCAAACAAGAGTCGTTAGGAAACAAGCCGGGGTCGGTACACAGATAACACTGGGTGTAGAACCACAAGGAACTCCTTTGTCCAGGCAACTTCCTGTTGCCAGGTCAGTTCCTTAAAAAGGGGATGTCAGGTGATAGGTGTAGGTCATGTGAGCCACAGACAGCAATCCCACCAGCAGATGGAGTGCGTCTGGGGAATAACCTGGTTCTTTGAGGCCAGGGAGCAGCTGACAGAGAATCGCCTAACCCGGGCCAGGAAGTGTGCAGAGAGTTGCATCCAGAGGCAGAGTGGTGCTGGCAGCAGGGGACTGCAAGGAGGGTGAGTTAGAAGGAGGCACAGATGAACTAGACCTGCGGGGATCTGTGACCAATACCGAGATATGTTTTTCAAATTATTTACCAGAGGTATATTTCCCCGTCACAAACACACCGCATGGGCCTAACAGAACCTAATAAATGTCTTAAATGCAGTGCAAATCAGGCATGTCACACTTACCTCTTCCTCATTAAAGCGCAGAGGCCTCTCTCCTGCGCATGCAGGCACTTCTAAATTTGGCCGCGCCTACGCTAGCAAGCTTCATCAGCTTCGCTGGCCAGTCAGGAAATAGCCTCTTCCATCCCTGGCTATTTAGCTAGCTCAAACTCCGCACTCAGCATTTGTGCAACGTGTCTCCACTGCTGCTAAGCCCTTAGTTCTGTTGAGCTAGTTCCTGTGGACCTGTTGGCTAAATCAGTGCTTCCTCTATCCAGCTCCTGTGTTAACCCCTCGTTGTCCAGTCTGTTGGTTCCCAGCCAATGTCCCTGTGCTGTTCCAGTGTTCCCATCTGTCTAGGGATATTCCTGTGTCACCTGTGCCTCCTGTTGCTTCCAGTGTCTCCTGTGTTCCCTGTGTCTGCGGTGGCCCCTGTGTCACTGTTGTCTCCTGGATCCCTGGTATTTGACCCCCTGGCTTGTGATCTGACCTCTCTTGCTTGCTGCCTGTCTTGATCCCGGCCTTCCTTGACTATTCTTCAGCTTTGTGATTTGGTACCGTGTTTCATCCTGCCCACCCTGGTGTGCCCAAGGACTGCAACCTGGCAGTAACCAGCAGCGCAACATCCTCACCATCAGAGGCTCTGGAGAAGACCAGGTTACTGCTTCTGCGCCTTGGCCCTTCTCAGTGCTTACACCACTCCCATGCAAGCTGTAGGACCCCCTAGTGGGCCTGTCCCCCCAAGCGTGACAATGCAGATCCCTATCATAACTTTTGGGACTGCCCCTTAATAAAACGTTTTTGGAAACAATTTGTCTGATATATCCAAACAGACTTGATCAGTTATTTGCCCTTCACTCCCCTTTGGGCAATATTTGGCATGGTTAGTGACGACGGTACCTGCTACTCCCGGGGTGCCAAACGGCTACTGCCCCTTTTACCTGTAGTGGGAAGGAAATCCATTTTCTACTGTTGGATTTCTACTTCCAGGTGATGGGTCGAGGCAGGCAAAAAGGAAGAGAGGTCAGGTCACACGCCAGGGGTAAATTGCCAGGGAACCAGGAGACACACACTAGTGACACGGGCCACTGCGGGCACAGGGAACACAGGAGACACTGGAAGCAACAGGAGGCACAGGTGACAGGGATATCGACAGACAGACAGGAACACTGGAACAGCACAGTGAAGTTGGCTGGGAACCAACAGACTGGACAACGAGGGGTTAATGCAGGAGCTGGAAAGAGGAAACACTGAATTAAGCACCAGATGAACAGGAACTAGCTTAACAGAACTAGGGTCTTGGCACAATAGAGACACATTGCACGAACGCTAAGTGCAGTGTGTGAGCTAGCTAAATAGCCAGGGCTGGTGAAGAGGCTATTTTCTGATTGGCCAGCGGATTGGACAGAACTGATAAAGCTTGGAAACAGAGGCACGCCCAGCGTCAGAACTGCCTGCATGCGCAGGAGAGAGGTGTCTGCGCTTTAGTGAGAAAGAGGTAAGTGTGACAGGGAGCATGAAGAGGATACTCCTTCAGCGTCGGCTGTGCGAGGAGAGGGGGACCACTGAACCCTGGGAGGAAGAAGGTGCGCCCTGGCGCTCCCCAGCTCTTGAAGCTTGGCCAGGGCAGGGGCCAGCACCAGAAGAGGACCTGGAGGCCAGTGCAGAAGGGGGAGTGCGTATTGCGGAGGTTCTATACAGGGCGGCCAGAGGGTCAGGTGGTCCTCGCAGACCTGTTGAGTTCTGTGGGTCAGGTTTGGGGGGGTGCAATCCCTATTTAATGTACAGCGCTGCGTAATATGTTGGCGCTATATAAATCCTGTTTAATAATAATAATAATAATAATAATAATGATCACATAGACAAAGCAAAATGATACATTACGCAAAGAGTCTGTCCTCTATATCTTGCACCCTGGCTGGGTTCTACACAGATTGGAGAGAGAAAGAGTAAATAGGAGAGAGGCAATAAGAGGTATCAGAGGTATAAGAAGTAAAAGGGAACGATTTGTGGCTGTTGTCCCTTCTTATAAAACTTCAGGACCCCTGGCCACATTCAGCCATACCCATGCAATCACCCTTACTTGGGTGTCCTACCACTTCCGGAAATACACTGCTCACAGGTGCCCGCTGATATTCTCCAGTAGATGTCACTGTTGCATTGGGGGCAAAGGAGGATAGTTGGGGGCAAACGAGGATAGTTCAGGCTCCTTTGGGGGTCATCAGATAGCAGGTATGTTTATAAACCACGCAGAATGATTGGAGTAGTCTTTGAAGTAGATGCTTCCATACACAACCCCTATACCTCCCACCTGGTTACGGTGTGATCTCCCTTTTCAAGGAGGTGTTCTCTTCCTTCTAGTTCCTTGG